>NC_061854.1:13238312-13250812 GCF_019202785.1 Penaeus chinensis
TCGCTCGCCCGACCTCAGCCTCTCCGGGTCGCGATGCCTTTCACCGCCAGCCTCTCTTCTCTCCTCTTCTCTTCTTCTCTTCCTCCATCGCAGGTTATCGCTGGTATTCCCTCTCCACCTGCTTCCAATGTCGCTCTTTACTGCAATATCTGTGTTTCCCCTACTTGTTTTTTTTAGCTACTTTTGTGAGGCTAAAATGTATAAATATATTGGGTTTGTAGATATTACGTTTTATATATGTATTCATGTATGTATTATGTAGGTATGAGAAAGAGAGAGAGAGAGAGAGAGAGAGAGAGAGAGAGAGAGAGAGAGAGAGAGAGAGAGAGAGAGAGAGAGAGAGAGAGAGAGAGAGAGAGAGAGAGAGAGCGAGAGAGAGCGAGAGAGAGAGAGAGAGAGAGAGAGAGAGAGAGAGAGAGAGAGAGAGAGAGAGAGAGAGAGAGAGAGAGAGAGAGAGAGAGAGAGAGAGAGAGAGAGAGAGAGAGAGAGAGAGAGAGAGAGAGAGAGAGAGAGAGAGAGAGAGAGAGAGAGAGATAGAGAGAGAGAAAGAGAGAGAGAGAGAGAGAGTATTGTGTGGGTGTAAATACATCTTCCAGGTCACAGTAATCGACCATAATTACTCAAAATACTGAATAGTGATGCCTGGCTGTGTCACCGCGTCGCCACACGTACGAACACTCTCCGAGCACCTCCTCCCGCCACTCGTGCACAAAAACCTCCGCGCATCTACATTCCCTACGAGCCCTCAGTGTTCACCTTGGCTAACCACGTGTCCCGTCCCTCTGCACAGGTGTCCATTTCTCGTATTCAGACCCCGCAGGTGAGTCTCGAGGCGCCTAACAAGGGGGTTACCTTTCCCTCCTCTTTTGTGGGACATCAGCCGCTACTGCCCCTTCACTGGCCCGGTCCTTTGAGTTCAGCAGTATACTGTGGCTCGTTCGTACATGTATCTTCTTTTGGGCTTATTATACACACGTAAACCGAGGGAGGGTGAAAGGGAAGGATAGAGAAAGGAAGAAAGGGAGAGAGGGAGGGAAGGAGGGGGATAGGGGGGTAAAGGAGGGGATGAAGAAAGGGAGAGAGGAGGCGAAGGAGGGAGCAAGGGAGAAATGGAGAGAAGAATGGAGGGAGAGAGGAAGTAAATGAAGGGAGGTAAAGGAAGAAAACGGAAGAAGCTGGGAGGGAGGGAGGAGAAAAGAGAGAGAAAACAAAAATAAGCATGAGCATTAATCTTAACAAATGAATACGCATTCATAACTGCGCAATATTTCACAGCTGATTTAAAGATCTAGGTAGTTGCTGTGTATATATCTGCCCACTGCCTATTGGAAAATAATGAGGTAGATAGAGATAGAAAGACCTATTGATAAAGATAAATAAACAGAATAAATATTCATACAGCTAAAGATATAGAAAGATAGAGATAGAAAAGGAGAGAGAGAGAGAGAGAGAGAGAGAGAGAGAGAGAGAGAGAGAGAGAGAGAGAGAGAGAGAGAGAGAGAGAGAGAGAGAGAGAGAGAGATGTAAGAGCTGTATCACGAAAGGTTTTGAAGTCAACTGGTCTTAGGAGATGTTCCTTCTTAGGGCTCATCATAATCACATATGTCTTGAGCACTTCCTCTGGCCTACTTACATGATAATTCTCCCCCCACTTTGATAAATCGCGCGTCACTTTGCTAAGCACCCCTTTTAAAACACCGAATGTTGTGTCATACTCGGGGTTTGCTGTGGTACGGTGAGACAGTTAAATGGGAACGGACATTTATTTGTATTATATTATTATATATCTATCCTCATAAAGGCTTTCATGTGCGTGCGTGCGTGTGTGTGTATGTGTGTGTGTATGTGTGTGTGTGTGTGTGTGTGTGTGTGTGTGTGTGTGTGTGTGTGTGTGTGTGTGTGTGTGTGTGTGTGTGTGGGTGTGTGTGTGCGTGTGCGTGTGCGTGTGCGTGTGCGTGTGCGTGTGCGTGTGCGTGTGTGTGTGTGTGTCCGTGTTTCTGGAAGTGCTAATCATTGCTAAACCGGGACTGGTCGAATACCTTCAGGCAACACTTTGGCAGGTTTTGGCTATTAATGAGCAATTTAAAATCCATATCCCTTATCTCTCTTATAACTCGCCTTGCCACGACCTCTCACGGAGGAGGACAGGCAGCCGGCAGAACTCCTTTTGGCTTCGACCGACGAGCCTTACGCCCACTCGGATAGTGTCATCGCCGAATGCGTGCGAGGGCGTCCGAGTGGGGTGTCGGTCAGAGGAATAAGTCAGGGTGGGGTTGTTCCCTTCCACTCCCTCACCCACTCACCCTTCCACTCTTAACGCGGTGGAACTCTCTCCCTTTGCTCCCTCTGACTCAACACAATTCGCTTCTGACCTCAACCCTCACCCCGGCTCTCAAATAGCCACCTGTTTCTCCTTGTTATCTGTCATCTATGCAACTCTCACTCCGCGTTTTTTTTTTTTTTTTTCTTTTCTCGTTCTTGTTTCGTATCGACGCGTAGAAATCCGAACGGTTTTTTAATATACAGGCACACCATCGGATGGAAAAAGGAAGGCAGGGACGGAGACGGACGCACGCACATACACGCACGCACACACACGCACACATACACACGTACAAATACCCGCTCCCACGCAAAAACAGACAAGCAGAACTATCACACACACATATCTCTTATCTTTACGTTCCCGTTCCTTTATCAAGCCGCAAATGTACCGACAAAGCGATCGGGTATCTGAAAAGGTCGAGTATCCGGTCTGGGAATAACGGAAACATAATGAATATTCGGGAAAAAAAAACAAAAAAACACCGGGTTGACTTTCACTCGCGCGGCACTTTATCCGTGACTGGCAGGGGTATGGGCGATGACATGCGCCTGCCGCTCGGTGCATGACTCCTGTTTTCCGATAATTGTTTTGTGTATGTTTTGCCGATTTTCGCCTGTCCCCCTCTCTCTGATTTATATAATTTTATTGCATGCTGTCCTATATTTTCCTGTCTGTCTGTCTTTGTCTGTATTTCTTTTCCTTTTTTCTCTCTGTCTGACTCTCTCTCTCTCCCCAACTCTCTCTCTCTCTCTCTCTCTCTCTCTCTCTCTCTCTCTCTCTTTCTCTTTCTCTTTCTCTTTCTCTCTCTCTCTCTCTCTCTCTCTCTCTCTCTCTCTCTCTCTCTCTCTCTCTCTCTCCCCCCCTCCCCCCCTCTCTCTCTTCTACGTCATTTTACACTGCATGGCCTCCCATATTTTAGCTTCGTGTAACGATTATCATCGTTCTCCAAATCAGTCGATGCCGTGACCTCCATTAGAGTTCATTCTGAGCTGAAAAACACCGGCCGGACTGCACATTAGCGTCGATCGGGCGTGCTTATCCAATTTTATTCGCAGCCACTCGCGATGAATAAGCGCATCTAACCGGTGTTTAAGCCAGTTGCATTTATCACCTGTGCCGTATCAGCTGAGTGCACACCTGTTCGAGGGTGTGATGCCTTCCGGCCGCTCACAACAGACGTGTTAGTCACCTCCTCTCGCACAACGGAGCCGAAGGAGGACTGGTTTACCGACCGCGTTCGCCATGTAAGCAACTCCCCCCCTCCTTCTCCCCTCTTTCCACCCCGTCCATTTAGTTCCCCCTTCCCCTCCATCTCCTCCCTTTGCTCTTCCACTTTCCCCTCCCTTCGCCTCTACCCCCTCCACTCTACTCCCTTTCTTCCTCTATCTTCACTCTTTCCTCTCTTCCTCACTCTCCCTCCCTCCCTTCACTCCGCCCCTCCTCCCTAATCTCACGCTCTGCATCGTCGAACGCGAGAGAATCAAAAGGCGAACACCTGCATGTTCAGAACGTGTTAAAAACCCTGTCACTTTTATCCATCCTGCAGGTCATCAGCCTGGATAAGTGTGACATGACCTGGACAGATAAGAGGTCACATGAGACTGACTATTGGTGTTCATGACTCGACGTATTCGTGTCACCTACTCTATGTGAGAGTGGACAAAGCAGTCGCAATAGTGATCATGATAGCACTCAGTATACTGATAATACTGAGCATTTAGTAATTTGTCTTTCACACGATTTATACGTATATCTCGAGTGTTTGCTTAAAATTTCCCATAGATAAATTATAGTATTAAGGTTACAAACAGGTGCTAGCACCTTTATAGCACCTTTATAGCAACAACGATAATAAGGACTATGACAGTTAAGATGATGATGACAAAAATGATTATGATAGTACTACTTCTACTATCATCACCAATACAGACACAATTATGTGTGTGAGTGTGTGAGTGTGTGTCCGTGTGCGTGTGTGTGTGTGTGCGTGTGTGTGTGCGTGTGCGTGTGCGTGTGCGTGTCCGTGTGCGTATGTGTGTGTGTGTGTACATATGAATATATGTATATATATATATATATATATCGCTACTGGTAATATAATAAGGATAAGTATGATAATACTGTGTATGACGATAATACAAATATGATGATAATGATGGTGATGATGATGATTATTCTGATGATAATGATGATTATTCTGATGATAATGATGATTATTCTGATGATAATGATGATTATTCTGATGATAATGATGATTATTCTGATGATAATGATGATTATTCTGATGATAATGATGATTATTCTGATGATAATGATGATTATTCTGATGATAATGATGATTATTCTGATGATAATGATGATTATTCTGATGATAATGATGATTATTCTGATGATAATGATGATTATTCTGATGATAATGATGATTATTCTGATGATAATGATGATTATTCTGATGATAATGATGATTATTCTGATGATAATGATGATTATTCTGATGATAATGATGATTATTCTGATGATAATGATGATTATTCTGATGATAATGATGATTATTCTGATGATAATGATGATTATTCTGATGATAATGATGATTATTCTGATGATAATGATGATTATTCTGATGATAATGATGATTATTCTGATGATAATGATGATTATTCTGATGATAATGATGATTATTCTGATGATAATGATGATTATTCTGATGATAATGATGATTATTCTGATGATAATGATGATTATTCTGATGATAATGATGATTATTCTGATGATAATGATGATTATTCTGATGATAATGATGATTATTCTGATGATAATGATGATTATTCTGATGATAATGATGATTATTCTGATGATAATGATGATTATTCTGATGATAATGATGATTATTCTGATGATAATGATGATTATTCTGATGATAATGATGATTATTCTGATGATAATGATGATTATTCTGATGATAATGATGATTATTCTGATGATAATGATGATTATTCTGATGATAATGATGATTATTCTGATGATAATGATGATTATTCTGATGATAATGATGATTATTCTGATGATAATGATGATTATTCTGATGATAATGATGATTATTCTGATGATAATGATGATTATTCTGATGATAATGATGATTATTCTGATGATAATGATGATTATTCTGATGATAATGATGATTATTCTGATGATAATGATGATTATTCTGATGATAATGATGATTATTCTGATGATAATGATGATTATTCTGATGATAATGATGATTATTCTGATGATAATGATGATTATTCTGATGATAATGATGATTATTCTGATGATAATGATGATTATTCTGATGATAATGATGATTATTCTGATGATAATGATGATTATTCTGATGATAATGATGATTATTCTGATGATAATGATGATTATTCTGATGATAATGATGATTATTCTGATGATAATGATGATTATTCTGATGATAATGATGATTATTCTGATGATAATGATGATTATTCTGATGATAATGATGATTATTCTGATGATAATGATGATTATTCTGATGATAATGATGATTATTCTGATGATAATGATGATTATTCTGATGATAATGATGATTATTCTGATGATAATGATGATTATTCTGATGATAATGATGATTATTCTGATGATAATGATGATTATTCTGATGATAATGATGATTATTCTGATGATAATGATGATTATTCTGATGATAATGATGATTATTCTGATGATAATGATGATTATTCTGATGATAATGATGATTATTCTGATGATAATGATGATTATTCTGATGATAATGATGATTATTCTGATGATAATGATGATTATTCTGATGATAATGATGATTATTCTGATGATAATGATGATTATTCTGATGATAATGATGATTATTCTGATGATAATGATGATTATTCTGATGATAATGATGATTATTCTGATGATAATGATGATTATTCTGATGATAATGATGATTATTCTGATGATAATGATGATTATTCTGATGATAATGATGATTATTCTGATGATAATGATGATTATTCTGATGATAATGATGATTATTCTGATGATAATGATGATTATTCTGATGATAATGATGATTATTCTGATGATAATGATGATTATTCTGATGATAATGATGATTATTCTGATGATAATGATGATTATTCTGATGATAATGATGATTATTCTGATGATAATGATGATTATTCTGATGATAATGATGATTATTCTGATGATAATGATGATTATTCTGATGATAATGATGATTATTCTGATGATAATGATGATTATTCTGATGATAATGATGATTATTCTGATGATAATGATGATTATTCTGATGATAATGATGATTATTCTGATGATAATGATGATTATTCTGATGATAATGATGATTATTCTGATGATAATGATGATTATTCTGATGATAATGATGATTATTCTGATGATAATGATGATTATTCTGATGATAATGATGATTATTCTGATGATAATGATGATTATTCTGATGATAATGATGATTATTCTGATGATAATGATGATTATTCTGATGATAATGATGATTATTCTGATGATAATGATGATTATTCTGATGATAATGATGATTATTCTGATGATAATGATGATTATTCTGATGATAATGATGATTATTCTGATGATAATGATGATTATTCTGATGATAATGATGATTATTCTGATGATAATGATGATTATTCTGATGATAATGATGATTATTCTGATGATAATGATGATTATTCTGATGATAATGATGATTATTCTGATGATAATGATGATTATTCTGATGATAATGATGATTATTCTGATGATAATGATGATTATTCTGATGATAATGATGATTATTCTGATGATAATGATGATTATTCTGATGATAATGATGATTATTCTGATGATAATGATGATTATTCTGATGATAATGATGATTATTCTGATGATAATGATGATTATTCTGATGATTAGATGTTAATTTTAACAAGAAAATGTGAAATAAACGCAAGGACTTTGGATGGTCCACTATCATGAGACTCAGACAGCATATGTTCCTTCGACTCAGACAAGAAATATCACGCTCAGTACAATCGCCGGTCTGGTTCATCCTGGTAACACACATATCCCATTCAGGCAGCAGACAGGCAGCGCCACACGGGTAATGCAGCCTAATGATACGCCCCCGCATGAGTTATCGCAAGAACCCTCTATTTCCACCCTTAAAATGCACACACAAGATAAACACGACCACAAAATATGCTCCATTGACTACCTTCGCCCAGACGACCGCAGACGACCGCGGAGCCGTCACCTCATCTCCCCTTTACAGGCCTCTGCGGCGAAGGTGCGGTCCGCGGTAAATATAGCAGCAGCGGTCAGTACTACAATCGCCGAGATTTCCTAAGACACCGTGGACATACCCTGGGGCGACTTTCGACATGATGGCAGTTCGACCGTGAGGGGATGAGAGGGGCGGGGGCGGTGTGGCAATGCGACATACGAAAGGTGGCGGAGAGGCTCGTAATTTCATTTTCCCGACTTGTCTTTGCCTACAAAGCCTCTTTCGGTTGTTTATACCCACCTAGCTCGTGCATTTAACGAAATGCCGTTTCTCCTTCGTTTCCTATATATCTGTAGTCTGAACTTCATTTACAACTTACCGCATTATGTATGTGAGCGCACTTAAACAGTTCCTATACGTGTAATTAATGGCGATGTGGTCAACTATGAGAGACCGCAGTTCTGCCTTTTCTATGAGCCTCCGTAGATGAGATAATGAATAAGATCTTACCAGTTTTCCAGATTATACGTTGACTCGTAAAAAAAATGCAATGGGAAAAACAAATAACTAAGGGTCTTATAATTTTCTCACAAGCAGACACGCAAATTAGTCTTCAAATGAAGTACTGCATTACTCTCTTACCCTATCACTTTGTCTCTGTGCAACTCAAGACCAATAACTCAAGCAGAATCTAAGTCCCTAACCCCTTCCCCTCGTACCCCACCCCAACCCCCATCCCTCCCAAATTTAATCATCAACCGAGACGAAGACCCCCCCCCGCCGCACGACCTAGCGACCGGAAGAAGGTCGTTAACCACGCGGGCGAGCGCCAAGAAGCGAATTGTGACGTAAACCTGCTTGACCAAGACGCTTACAACAGTCTTACCTTGCCTGGAGCTTCCTCTCGAACTCCGAGAACCGCCCCCAAAAAACGGGCGAACCACGGTTTTCAATTTCCTCCGCGCCTTTCCCTTTTTTTTTTGACTTTGTGGTGTGTGCGTGTTTGTATGTGTCTGTTTGTGTTCGTGTGTGTGTGTGTGTGTGTGTGTGTGTGTGTGTGTGTGTGTGTGTGTGTGTGTGTGTGTGTGCGTGTGCGTGTGCGTGTGCGTGTGCGTGTGCGTGTGCGTGTGCGTGTGCGTGTGCGTGTGCGTGTGCGTGTGCGTGTGCGTGTGCGTGTGCGTGTGCGTGTGCGTGTGCGTGTGCGTGTGCGTGTGCGTGTGCGTGTGCGTGTGCGTGTGCGTGTGCGTGTGCGTGTGCGTGTGCGTGTGCGTGTGCGTGTGCGTGTGCGTGTGCGTGTGCGTGTGCGTGTGCGTGTGCGTGTGCGTGTGCGTGTGCGTGTGCGTGTGCGTGTGCGTGTGCGTGTGCGTGTGCGTGTGCGTGTGCGTGTGCGTGTGCGTGTGCGTGTGCGTGTGCGTGTGCGTGTGCGTGTGCGTGTGCGTGTGCGTGTGCGTGTGCGTGTGCGTGTGCGTGTGCGTGTGCGTGTGCGTGTGCGTGTGCGTGTGCGTGTGCGTGTGCGTGTGCGTGTGTGTGTGCGTGTTTGTATGTGTCTGTTTGTGTTCGTGTGTGTGTGTGTGGTGTGTGTGTGTGTGTGTGTTGTGTGTGTGTGTGTGTGGGGGGGGGGTGAGTGTGTGTGTGGGGTTTTTGTGTTTGGTTTTGTGTTTGGTTTTGTGTGTGGGGAGGTGTGATGGAAATATGAGTATGAGTATAGTATGAGTATGAGTATGATTTTGAGTGAATGGGGAATGAGTGAGTGAGTGAGTGAGTGAAATGTGTGTTGTGTCAAGCGAAACCCCCTAAAAAACTGAGCAAAAACCGAAGGGCCTCTTCTTACCTCACCGGCTGCCAAGAAATTTTCTTTTTTCTCTCGGGGCCCAAACTCCCAAATCACCTGCGGAAAAAAAAAAAACCCCCTTTAGAGTCCAGCATAAAATTTTACACCCCGTGACCTTTGGGGGGACACACCGATGGGCCCCATGCCCCAGTTTAAACCACATGCTCTTTCATTTTATTCACTCATCCGTCCCTTTTTTTGCTTTTGCAAATTTTGCCATTATCAATTTCAAATTTTCATTTATCCATTTTCTTTTTCCCCTTTTGGGTACAGATTCTGTCTCCATTGCACAAGAATGTTAGCTCGCCACAAGCCTCACCACTGACATCTGAGGATTCCACATGAATTTTATGAAAAGCTGATAAGACAAAACCACGATGTAAGAACAGTCACGAGGCTTTTGGGGGGTTTAATAGGGCCCCGGAAAAAAAAAAAATCAAGGTTTTTAAATGGGATTTGGGAAATAAAAACCCAAAGGGGGCAAAAAAAAATGCGTAAATATCATCAAACAGTAAGATAACACAATCACAAAGTCTGAAAAAAAATGTAAAGGGATGAAAATAACCGCCAAAATGAAACCCCCGGGAAAAACCGGGAGAGTGCATTATCAAGGCCATGGAACAAAACAAAAAACATGTTTAAAAACAAACCTTTCCCCCGGCTTTGACTCCCTAAACACGGAGGGTCATCGGAGGGTCGTCGCAACCTCAAAAAACATTTTTATCGGGCCAAACCACATACCCAACCACTCCCTTCCACCTCATACGCAAACCCATCCACATATCCACATATTATTTCGTTTTCAAAAATGTTTTGCCCCCTTGCACTGATTCCTTGCCAAGTCAAACTCTTCAGGATTTTTCGCTCTTTTTTTTGGGTATTCTCCCTATACCTTCAATTTTTTCCCCCTTCGTCATTTTTCCCTGTTTGAAAAAATGAGGTTGAAAGAAAGAAAATCTATATTTGGATGAATGAAAAAAAAGTAGGGAATATTTCCGGGGTTATTTTGACTTCGGGGCAAAAAAAAATTCATATAGTTTCATGAAGTCAGATGTAATTTTCAGTCACGAAATTATATGAAAATATACTCTAATTTCTGAACGAGATTTGGTATGCCATTCAAAAACTTGGTTCAGTCTAAGAACGGCGCAGAACAGAGACCAAAAGATATTTCAGAATTGCAGCGAAATCCCTAAGGCATTTTGTCACGCGTCGGAATAAGACAGCTGTAGTATCAACGCGGTCTCGGGTGTCAAGGCGAAGGGGCTGATTCACCGTGAGTTGCGGGTCGCCCACGTAAAAGACGTTTAATTATTTCATACTTTACCCTTGTGCCTGACATTTTACTTTCACTGCCTGCTCTATTTTTTAAGAGTACTTTTTTAAAAAATAAAGTAATTTGAAGTGCAAAGGTTACACCAATGTAATGCAGTTTTTAAATCTAAGTCCATGTACAAAATCCAGGTTACAGTAACAGAAACGTGTCACAAGACCCCGCCGTCTTCAGTGCCAAGTCCCTAGCCCGTAACCGCAACCAAAGAGACAGTCTGTATCTGTTTCACTTCTTACATAATTACTCAAGGTCGAACCAGAGTTGACGGTAATTATAGTACTGCCTCGACCACCCACGGCCAGGAATGTTTGCGACTCGGGTCCTGGCCTTGCGCAATGGTTTCGGTAACACTCAGGCATCGCCGAAGAGTATTTGCGAAAAATCGTGGGTGCTTCCAAGTCAAAATAAAATTACTGAAATCTTGCGTTCTATAAATAAATATGGAAAGTAATATTTGTGCTGGATAACTTTGATCTGAATGGATATGACGCCTCGCTGCGACCTGGAACAACCTTACGCCTTGTCATCCAGGGGAGGTCATGCAACGAGACGTACCATGACCATCACTGCCGCCGCGAGAACCCGCCCGGAAATTACTAGGTGCCAGATACGACCCCGCGAGAGGAACGCCGTGACTGGTTGACCTCAGGTGTTACGGTTCAGATCTGATCAAATGCTCTGACCTCGTAAGCCCCGTGACCCCGGGGTGGATTCTGTCTCTTATTGTTTCAGCAAGTCACCTCAAGAATATGATTAAGACGATTCACACGTTGGTATTTTTTTAAGCCGCCAAAGGAATGATGACCGTTGGCTCTGTCCGGGATGCAGGCAGGCGAGCCACGCGCATCATGTTCTGCCGGCGGCGCGCGACTCCTCGCCCTCAACCTTAGCACATCAATCGCCTGGCGTCATGAGCTCACGTCGCGCGGCCGATTCGCTTGTCATTTTCGCGATGCTGTTACGAATGAATGAACACAGACTTTCCAAATGGCGAAAACAGATAATTAATCTATGCAAATCTCCAAACTTATGGCCTTACCAAGCGGATGCAGTCACGTGTACAAGGGGCTGCTTTATTTTTGATAACATCCTATTCTATTTGCTGGGTCGCTTGTCACACAGGTCAGGAGTGCTGACTCACCCGTGCCAGCATTGATTGTGTGATTCCAATATTTACTTATAATTTGAAACAGAGCCATCAGTAAGTAAATGACGCATGTACACGTAAACACACACGTGTATATGTATATATGTATGTATGTATGTATGTATGTATGTATGTATGTATGTATGTATGTATGTATGTATGTATGTATGTATGTATGTATGTATGTATGTATGTATGTATGTATGTATGTATGTATGTATGTATGTATGTATGTATGTATGTATGTATGTATGTATGTATGTATGTATGTATGTATGTATGTATGTATGTATGTATGTATGTATGTATGTATGTATGTATGTATGTATGTATGTATGTATGTATGTATGTATGTATGTATGTATGTATGTATGTATGTATGTATGTATGTATGTATGTATGTATGTATGTATGTATGTATGTATGTATGTATGTATGTATGTATGTATGTATGTATGTATGTATGTATGTATGTATGTATGTATGTATGTATGTATGTATGTATGTATGTATGTATGTATGTATGTATGTATGTATGTATGTATGTATGTATGTATGTATGTATGTATGTAT
>NC_061854.1:13263312-13270812 GCF_019202785.1 Penaeus chinensis
CCGACTTCAGTTCCGACTAGTTTCCTCCATTAACATGGCGCCCGCCTCCTTTTCATGCCTCCGCGAGCTCGTAAACCGACCGATGGTGAGGGCCATGACATGGCCACCCCGGCGGCCCTTGCGATCATGAGCGAGGAGGTCGGCTGTGCGAAGCCGGCTGGTATTCGGGACTTTTTCTTTTTTACGGGGGGGGGGGGGCGCCTTCGTGGCTTGAATACGCTATTCCGCCTCAAGGTCTTCATGGCTGTTTGTCGAGGCGCTGCATTAGAGCCTGATTGCGCTCATTGGGCGAGCCGTAATCTCGCTGTTAAGGAGGAACGCCTGTGAATGAGCCTTGCATCATTTGGAATTATGCATTATATGCAGCTAGAGCTATTACTGTGCCTTAACGGACATTAATCTCCCGGCTGTCTAGCGTTACAGGTTCAGAGAGTAGAAATGTCGATGGTGAAGATGATGATGTTAATAATGCTGATCTTGACGCTAATAATGATAAAGATGTGAGGCCGTCGAATGCGTGCGCTGTGCGATCAAGTATTTGTCTATATTAAAGAAATGTACCGTCACGAGACTAAATCGCAATATCCGTTGAAACCTAATCCTAGACCGAATCACATTATCCCAACGCCGGCAGGGTGGAAATAAGAGTGCTAATCACCGAGCAGCATGCATAACTACCACAAACGATGCATCGGCACAAGGCAGCAAGAAACCGCCACGCTTGGCTGGATGGCTGCGCGCGAAGATATCTTTGATTTCCGCCAAAAATTGCAGTCGTTTTAAGCTTGGGAAGTGCGAAAACGAGCTTTTTCTGTGGATGTTCGAGGGCTGGCGGCGAACCCATCTACTTAGTTTCGCCTGTTACGCTTTTATTCAAGGAAGCAACCCACCCTCTTTTCTTCGCATTAGGAGCTCGCTCTCGATCTCTGCATCTCCACATCACCCCTCCGTCAGAGGGAAACGTGACTCTTTCATGAGAGAAACAGCGCATCGGCTCCATTTTTTTCTCGATCGCAAACTGCACGCCCTCTCCCCAGTCTTCGGAGCCGTGTTTATCGAAACCTGTTTCGACCTCAGTCCTCAAGGAGCTTCATCCCGGT
This sequence comes from Penaeus chinensis, assembly GCF_019202785.1. NCBI lineage: Eukaryota > Metazoa > Arthropoda > Malacostraca > Decapoda > Penaeidae > Penaeus > Penaeus chinensis. The sequence continues at coordinate 13,264,413 of NC_061854.1, forward strand.
TATTCCTCCTCCCCGTTCCTCCGGACAGATCAACAATGGCTGACCTTAGAAATGGAAGTGGGCGGAATATAAAATTCATCCGAGTGTAAAGACGGCTTCACACTCGGGCTCCAATCTTTTTAAGGCGTCCCTCCCCACTTACCCTGATTTAGGTCCTGGAAATGACTAGGACGTCGAAGTGTAGGATTATTTATGTCGTATTTCTTCATTCGCAAGGCAAATCTTATTGCTTATTTTTGTCTGTCTCTCCCCCGTGTGCGCTACGAGTGATGAACGATGCTCTCTGTATTTTAACACTGTTGCGTGTACCTTGCTGTGAAGTGAGGCAGGCTATTTTACATCTCGTTGCGATCCCCTTCGGCATATTTCGAATGCTAAGTTTACTGGCTATCACATATGTGGACTCCTTTTAGAAATAACATAACAAGTCGTCGTTACTAGCCATGGGGAACAACAATGAAATACAGACCGAAGCAGAAATTACGACCATTCCTCGGAAAGCTCATCAAGTAACAAAGAAGATTGAAAACTCATGCAACTTTTTTGCGCTAGGAAATATTATCGGAATGGATTATCACATTAGCCCGGCATTGGAACCAAGGTCTTACCGGGTAATTTTTCTGAGGCAGTCTTGCGTCTCCAGAGTTCGTCTTCGCTGTTATCAATGTCCTAGACGCCGATCTCTCAGCCGGATGTCCAGCGACGCCATTGCAGCTGGCACTTTCCGCTGGTCCTCCCTGCACTCAGTCCTCGCGGCGCAACCCTGCATTTTTTCTTCTTTCCTATCGCTCGATCTCGCCATTTGAGTGTTCTTTCTATTCTTATTTGTTCCTCCTTTTCTCGTTCTTCAGTGTAATCCTATTATATTTTTTTTGTTTCTCGAACCTTGACATTTTTTTCTATAATTTTTGATATCTCATTCTTGTCCTGTTCTTCCCTTTCCTGCTGCACCGATGATTCCACTTATTCCAGGAAAGGAATTATCTATAGCTATCCTCTCGTTTCTCTCTCTCTCTCTCTCCCCCCCCCCCCTCTCTCTCTCTCTCTCTCTCTCTCTGTCTCTCTCTCTCTCTCTCTCTCTCTCTCTCTCTCTCTCTCTCTCTCTCTCTCTCTGTATCTGTCTGTCTATCTACCTATCTCATTCTCTTTTTCTACCCTTCTACTCACGCACACACACACAGACACACACACACACACACAGACACACACACACACACACACACACACACACACACACACACACACACACACACACACGTACACCCACATGTATATGCCCTTAGATTATCTTGTCAAGTTAGATCCGCCAAAATCTTAACCCTGGCAATTGCAAGCCCGATATCAAGACAAACGACACCCTAAACATTTAATCACAATCATTACACAAAAGGCACCATAACCTTACCCAGCATACCCACAGCAATGACGTTGATCATGTGTAGTCATTAACGACTTCGCCGACCTGTAATCACTGGCGGGAAACTACGGCTAACGAGGCAGCGACGACCTGAAAGGGTGCCGCTAATGCGCAGGTAGTCGGCCGTCTTCCCCAGATGCTGAGGCTCCGTGGTGCTTCAAGGGGCGGGGGCAGGAGGGCCATGTGGTGGCTGCCGCGCTTGAGATGCCGCTTGGTGGTAGTGGTGATGATGATGATGGTGGGGGGGATAGTGATGGTAATGGGGAATGTTGGTTGTGGTGATGGTGAAGGAGATGAGGATGATAATGATGGATGGTAAGGATGGTGAGGGTGATTATGGGGTTGGAGGTGAGATGTAATGATGATGACGATGGTAGTGATGGTATGATAGTGAATGATGATCCTGACGATAGCCCCTTGTGTTTAGGTTATTATGTTTTCATAATGATAATAATATTAACGACTCTTAATGAGGAATGACAAGCAGAAAAAAAAACAAACAAGACAAGCGAAGAGAAGAACACAGCATCCCCGACTCCCCGAAAAAAACACTCGGCTTCGAGAATAACAATCGAAAGGAGAATTCTCGGCGCCACAGTTCTTTAGCGTCCTCAGGCCATTAATCATTTGCCTCATGAAGAAAATGCAAAAATGAAATCAGTCAGGTGAACTTCCGGATCTTTTTTTCATCAATAAGCCAAAGACAAGAAAAGAAATCCTATCAAGTATTGGCCATTGAAATCTTGTCCCTGCTGCTCCCACAGCCTCCGACCCGCAGCCAGCCCCCGGAACCCGGCGCCCGCGCGGAAAACGCTCCCGCTTCGGCTTAAGGCTGACCACGGTGTGTGTGTGTGTGTGTGTGTGAATATGAATAAATAAATATATATATATATATATATATATATATATATATATATATATATGCGTGTGTGTGTGTGTGTGTGTGTGTGTGTGAATATGAATAAATAAATAAATATATATATATATATATATATATATGTGCGCGTGTGTGTGTGTGTGCGTGTGTGTGTGTGTGTGTGTGTGTGTGTGTGTGTGTGTGTGTGTGTGTGTGTGTGTGTGTGTGCGCGTGTGTGTGTGTGTGTGTGTGTGTGTGTGTGTGTGTGTGTGTGTGTGTGTGTGTGTGTGTGTGCGTGTGTGTGCGTGCGTGCGTGCGTGCGTGCGTGCGTGCTAGCGTGCGTGCGTGGGTGTGTGTGTGTGTGTGTTTGCGCGTTTGTGTGTGTGTATGTTTGCGTGTGTATAGCTACATCATTTTTCTGAAGCAGTATCCATGTAGCCTTTATGATACAGATTTCGGAATAATAATAATGAGTGAGGCTGCCATGCTCTGCTAATAACGTAACTATGATAATTCAGTCTGATTGTTCTTGGTCCCTGTTTTGCCCTTCATAATCAAGAACGATATTAGCCTCGGTCACAGGAATAACCACGCTTTGTCCGGTCCGATCATTATCTAAGATTTCCTTAGACATGTAAAGGCTTACTTGCAAAAGCCACCAGGCCGAGCAGCTTTCCCATTGAAAGAGCCGACTCATCGCAGCATCAGCAGCGGCCCCAAATCATCGGTTAGCCTCGGAATCGTCCGCAAATCATCATGCTTTTTTCCACACCCGTTATCATCCTCAGTGTTTGCGTTTCAATTACAGGAACGAACAACAACATTCACGAACGGATAAGTACACTTCCGCCGTACCCTGAGCAAGCTGATTCCCACTTCAGTGTGACGTTCCTCTGCGAAAAAAGCTTCCGTTCACACTAATTTGGGTGGCGGTCCGCCGGCACGTACACTGTGTGTGCGTGTGTGTGTGTGTGTGTGTGTGTGTGTGTGTGTGTGTGTTTGTGTGTGTGTGAGTGTGTGTGTGTGTGTGTATGTGTGTGTGTGTGTGTGTGTGTGTGTGTGTGTGTGTGTGTGTGTGTGTGTGTGTGTGTGTGTGTGTGTGTGTGTGTGTGTGTGTGTTTGTTTGTGTGGGTGTGGGTGTACGGGTGTATGAGTGTATGGGTGTGTGCGTGAGTGTGTGTGTGTGTGTGTACGCGTGTTCGTGTGCGCGTATGAGTGTGTTTTGTACAAATTCATTCCAAGACTAAAATACCCTTCCCCAAGTCCCATAAAGAACCCCTTCCCCTCTTCCTTCCCTCGGTTTTAGTCCAGCCAACTCCTTCCTCCCCTTGACTCCCCCATCCCCTAGGCTCCCTTCCCCCTCCACCGTTCACTCTTCGCCTCCCCCGCTCCTCCACCGTCTTCCGTCGTCGCGAGCTCCCTCAAGGAAGTTGCACATGCAGATACCTGACAGTGGGTCCAAAGGGGGGCGGAGTGGGTTAACACGCGAGTATTTTGTGACCCCCGTTCAGAGCGAAACGCACGCCTGCCCCTCCCCCTCCCACCCACCTTCGCGAACCTTGGAAACGTCCGCTCCTGTACTTGTGTATATGGGTGGGGGTTTCTGTGTGTGCTTCTTTTTCTCACTGCGGTTGCGCGTTTGGAATATACGCTCGATTTTCACCAGATGTTAAATTAAAGAAGGAGGAATAGCTCGAAGACTACCGAATGCTAAATCGTTCATATACTATCGAATGCTAGATAGCTCATAGACTGTCAAACTATAAATTTATTATCCACCTATCAACCAGTTAGCGAATGCCCCTCAATCAAGGGACGACCCCGCGCCCTTCCTGTGCGTCCAAAGAGTTTGAATCAGATTTACGACTTGGTTTTGGCTAAAGCAAGTAATCGATTTCTGAGGCGGATCCCAGCCAAGTCGACGAAACGCGATATTGCAGCGGATGTGGTCGCCTGGCGGCTTGATCAAGATGTACTATCGGCTGAAATCACTACGGCAAAGAGCTTTTGAAATGAATCTGTGTTATAACGCTATGCTGATCTGGTGCATTATTAGTATAATTTCTTTACATAGGCGAACTTATCCGAAGCTTTACGTAGTTGATGAGCATCTGCAGGACTTCAATATATACCTATTTCCATGTGTTGTAGTCATATCTGATTATGTTTTAAAAGAAACATTTATACACGACTGAAATGTGTATAATAAAAAAGCCGGTTTTCCTTCGCTGCTCAGATGAAGTCTGAGTAACAAATCTTTTGTTCGAAAATGTAAATTCTTTACTCTGCTCAAGTGAAGTCACAGCGGCGGTTTATGAAATGACGTCATTGGCTTTGCTGCGCGACGTCACGGTGCTTTATAGGGTCTGTGCAAACTTGTTTTCTGCGTGACGTCACATTGGAGTTGCTGGAGAGGGTGGACTTACAGAGGACGAAGGGAAGAAGGGAACCGTGAAACAAAGGAGGGACACCGCGGAGGTTGGCAGACACGGGCGGGCAAACTTACACACACGACCTGTCTGAATACATACACATATACATATACGTACTCACATACATACATACATAAAGAAACACGAAAGTATGTGCGTGCATTACCTGTACTGAACTCATCTTTAGACAAACATTGCCATAAACGTATAATTACTTAATACCCCAATACTAATAAACAGTTGAAAAGAAACACTGTAGCCTGGAAGTGACGTCAAGAGAGGGCGGGTCACATACATTGCAAATTATCGCACGTCACTTGTTTACCGTCTTGAATATAGTTTTCCTGAGTGATGTTGGTTGCTGCTGTACATCCCAATTCAAGCTGGTTTCGCTCTGGCCCGAGAGGGTTCATAAGTGAGCGCTATTTGTTAATTGTTTACGCCGAAAGTCACCTTCTCAGACCTCCCGGACGGGCGAAGGCTTTCCCGACAGGCGCAAGGAGGACGTAATTACACAAGCAGCGTGATAACAGTAAATTACGTTGACCTTCATTTACAACAATCGACCAACGCTTGCAGTATACAAAAATGTATATGTGCACATAAACATGCAATCATATATATATATATATATATATATATATATATATATATATACACACATATATATACATTTACATATACATACACATTCATATATACATGAACATATATATATATATATATATATATATATATATATATATATATATATATATCTAAATATATATATATATATATATAAATATATATGTATACATATGTGTATATATATGTATGCATATGTGTATGCATATGTGTATATATATATATATATATATATATATATATATATATACGTGTGTGTGTGTGTGTGTGTGTGTGTGTGTGTGTGTGTGTGTGTGTGTGTGTGTGTGTGTGTGTGTGTGTGTGTGTGTGTGTGTGTTTGTGTGTGTTATATATGTTAAAATGTATATGAATATGCAGCATATTCATACAAAGGTACACACACACACACACACACACACACACACATATGTGTGTGTGTGTGTGTGTGTGTGTGTATGTATATGTACTGTATATGGACATATTTAGACAAAAATCTCTCTCTAGACACAAGACACGCGGCATCCGAACTCAGATTCCCCGCAGAGGCAACGTGATAGTTCATAGGTTGTTCATTTGCATTACAGGAGTCAAATCGGGCCCCATAGGAGTTGTGCGTCCCGTGCCCGTTGCTCAAGCGCGCCGTGCCAACGAGGGCCCCTAAGGTAGCAACGCCTCTCCGATCACATTTGGCCACGCCCATTCCGCTCCCCGCGCCCCTCACTCCCAGCACCACGCCCATCTTATCATCCCCATCTCGTAGGACCGCACGACGTCACAGCCAGTTGCCTCCCGCCACTGCCGTATCTATCGAGGCATCTGGCGCCCCCGCTGCACGCCTCGTGAGGGAAGGCGAGAGGGAGCAGAGAGAAGGAGAGGCCGAGCACGCGATGGCTAAAGGGCTCCTCTTTCCCTTCCGCCCACACGTGCCCTCGCCAGGCTCTCGCCGGCCAGGGCGTGCACTCCTTCACAGCGGCGGGGGTCCTGCTCTCGCTAATTATAGGAGGGTCGAAGGTTTTGCGATTACAGGGCGAACGCTCCATTTCGGCCCCCGTATATGTTGCTGGAGGT
>NC_061854.1:13273312-13275812 GCF_019202785.1 Penaeus chinensis
TAAATGTGCTCCACGTTATATGCACGCCTCTTTTATTTCACTTGTTCCAATGCGCGTAAGCCGAGAGTTGCAACGGTGGTGTTCACCCAACATGGTCGTGGTGATGATAATGACATTGCTTTCTGGAGACTGTGATATAGTGCCTCTGATAATAACAAAGTTGCCACTGATGGCTGTGATGAAGGACACTGCGGCGCTGTCTTCGGGAAAGAAAGCCGCGAAGATAGTGATCACAGATACAGTATAGATAGGGAGGGTGAGGGTGAAATGACGCTAATTATGGTGAGTGCAACTAATAAAATGGCAGCCTGGCTGTGTGTTGCGTCATCGTCGTGAAAAGCGTCACGTAAATCGCAGAATCTTGATGCTATTAACAACCACAAATGAAGTGATTTGATTTAAAACCCGAGATAACGATATCCTGTGACATGAAAGGAAATGCACTTAATTGCACGCGGCAGTATTCTGCAGCACGATCACGCTTGCAATGCTTCCATTACTCGTGGGCTGGATTCTTATCATCGCTGTCCAGGCAAATGCAAACCTATGCAATTTATGTTACAGTATTTCGAAAGAGAAACCTTATGACTGAATATCTGAATCTTGCCCGCTGTGAAATAGCAGAAAGAGGCACCGCAAAAGTGACACCGAGAGGCTGAGGTACTGCAGTTGGCGTCCCTCGGCCCGCCTCCGTCACGTGGCTCTGTTGCTCGTAAACAGCAATTACAGTATCACGGAGCCGCGCATTTGCCCCGCTTACGCAGCCAGCACCTATCTGACACGCCGATTATCTCCCTTTTTCGTTAGAAGGAGAGGTTGCGAAAATTAGCGTTAGTCGTGGTTCGAGCCGTGCTTTAAGTACTGGGGGAATTGCTTTTGTGAAAAAAAAGATCACGACGTAAAACAGACGCGAAACTTAGAAAGCATTTAATAAATTTTAGAGTCCGCATCTTTTCTTCCCGAGCAAATTGCCGCTCCAACCGAAAGTGTTATTCTGCGCCAACACAGATAGACCTTGGATAGGCCTACCCTCACGAAATCTATAGAGGAAGCGATCGCTATCAGACTAACAAGTGCGTGTAAAGCCATAAACTAATCATCAGCGCCAGCATAATTCTAGGTGTTACATACGAGTCCCCTATGATAATATGGCAGTCACGCAACGATTTACACAATACAAGCCGGGCATCTTCTATGAGACGCCAGTACCCTTACTTAAATCGGCAGAAAACGCGTAAGAATTATAAAGTGCAAACGGTTTCATCATCGTATCTTTAGAGGACGTAATTCCTCTACATTTGCATTTTCAGCCATCTGTTTCTTTGTTCTCTTCATTCATTTGGCAGCCACTCCCCACATGGCACGATGCTGGTATCTGCAGCCGATACCAAGGGCTGCGGTCGCGTTGAGAGAAGGCATATTAGGGCGTCCCAAGGCTCCAGGATATTACATAGGATGCAAATCAACCGCCAGCCAGTCCACGTGGGTGAACGGCCACTTCGCCTTACAAAAGGGACATTCTTTTTCTCTAGCTTTATGCTAATCTGTGCCTATTTCATTTACATCTTGATCTATAATTATCTGGAATAGTCATTATATCTGAATGTAAATATATATCTTCGTAAATCTCTCTCTCTCTTTCGTAATGAGTTAAATCCTTCGATCCCTTTTGCTTTCCTTTAGGGAATAAGGTATCAGAAGATAGTGTGTATAATTTATACAACACACACACACACACACACACACACACACACACACACACACACACACACACACACACACACGCGCGAACTCATGCACGCACACACACTCACACACATACGTGTGTGTGTGTGTACGTGTGTGTGTGTGTGTGTGTGCTTGGCCTTATTAGGTTAAGGAGGAATTTGTAATGACGTGATTGCTAGTTAGTTAGACCTTTTGTCTTTTACGTATCTTTAAGTGTCCGGCAGCAGAACACACACACACACACACACACACACACACACACACACACACACACACACACACACACACACACACACACACACACACACACACACGAACTCATGCACGCACACACAGTCACACACATACGTGTATGTGTGTGTGTGTGTGTGTGTGTGTGTTTTCTGCTGCCGGACACTTAAAGATACGTAAAAGACAAAAGGTCGAACTAACTAGCAATCACGTCATTACGAATTCCTCCTTAGCCTAATAAGGCCAAGCAGCTCTTCGCTCTGAGAAAGAAAAATAACTCGAGTCGGTACTTGAGTCTAACACAACATCTCGGCCCGGTAATGCCAGGCGAAAATGTATCCTGGCCAAGGTCAAAGAAGGGAGAGGGAGGTCCTTCCTCTCTAAGATGGAGGAAGGAGGAGGTGGAGGGGGAGGGGAGGACGAGGGGGAAGGGCAAGGGGAGGGGGAAGGGGGAGGGAGGAGAAGGGGCAGTGAGGTAACGATGATCTATCGGCTCGTCTCCCCGGCGACGACGCGCAGGAGAGAATGGTAAGGAATGGGC
>NC_061854.1:13308312-13315812 GCF_019202785.1 Penaeus chinensis
CATGATGGTTTTACACACTTCCTGCACTGGTCACAGTGTCTGTAGGTTCGACCATCCTAGAATAAAAATAGTTAAAAGGATTTTGGCTATTGAATTTTTTTTATTTAGTAGAGTAATTAACATCTAATTATATTTTTCAAATTCCAGCAAAGTCATCTAAAATCTATATTGTTTTATGCATTCTTAAAAACAGTATTGAGTAAACTTACTTTTGACATACAACCTTTGCATTTTTCACAATGTTTATTGTTGTTAAACACCCATCGATTGCAGGGTTTACAGTAATGATATCCCTCACTCTCAGGAAAGGAAAATAGTGATGCAGGTTGATTTACATACACCCTTACAGCAGAACCATTCTTCATACTCTTTGGGCCTAAAACAAAATAATATATTTGAAGTAATAAGGGTTTAATATTCACCCAAAAAAGCTAATGTCAGTAATTCTTTCCAGGACAATATTCATCATTTCCTTACCTGATGAATACAGTGGATGATTATCATAATCTATTTGATAATCAAGCATCACAAAGTCTGACAGGTTTTGCAGGACTTGGGGTTCCATGAAGTATGGAAATATGAACAGCACTGAGGAAAAAAAAATATTAATGAGCATGATGATTACAAGCAAACTGAAGTTACTGTAATACTATATAATTACAGACATCTTCAAAACACATGTAAACAAAGATTAAAACAGTTAAAACATGAAGCTGCATTGCAAAAGATATAATTAGGATACATTATGGTAGCTTTTTAAAATCACAAATAAATTTTCTCAATTAAGCAAAAGATATAGCTACATGGTACTGTTTTGAGTTTCATACCAATAAATCTTTCAAGTTATGAGATAATCTTAATTGGTTATATAACATATCTAAGGTGTGCAGAAAACAACTTTACCATTATGCTTGTGTCCAGCTTAATGAAGAAAGTGAGTCACAGGTTTCTGAATCATATATAAACACAACTGGTTCTAAAATGCTTCTTTTACTATGTAATTGCTGGCTCCTACATGAACTTTAAACCTTTCATTTATTTTATTAAATTTCAATATGTTTAAACTAATATCCTTGCACAAGGGGAACTTAGGGGTAACATCCCAACCTGGCAATTGTTCTTGAGGATCAAGATGTCTGGCTGTTCTCCAATCCTGTTCAATCCTTTTCATGTTATGGGCTAAAAGTTCCATTCTCCCTCCAAATGGGGGATCAGACACCAACACTAACTCTGAAGGTGAAAGAAATACAAAGTGATTATGCAGTTTGAATCTGAGTATATAATAACAAAGTATGTGTTATTACAGCTGTATCTTAACCCATTGCCAACAGGCATGACATGTATGTATATGCCATGTCCACTGTGAGTTTACTTGTTAAATTGTTTTTACACACAGATGGCTACATTTGTACCAAGTCACTAGTGAGCCAGTTATGAGTTCTGTCAGTCTCGCCCATTCACCCTTTTCATTGATTTACATATATATTTTACATTATCTTATTTTGCTATTACAAATGTTTATAACATTATAGTAATTAAAATGTTTATGATAAAAATAACACCATCGATATTCATAGCACTAGAAAAAAATACATTTTTCCCGCCAATTCAAGGAAAGGTGAAATCAGGTAAAGTCTGAAGATCTATTAATTGACTCTTTTGTGGCTAAGAACCATTTTTTATTCATTTTCCCCGGTGGCAATGGGTTAATAAATAAGAAAAGTAATGGAACTGCTTTCGGAAGAAAAAGTGCATATGGAATAAATTGCTATTCTTATTGTATTCCATATATTCAATAAAATGAATCGCATGGTTATTCATTACTTACTTTCTTTTCCAGCAATAAAGTTTTGATATGTATCTTTGGCCTTCTTCCCATCAAAGAAGTGATGGTTGAACATGTTGTACTGCAGGAAGGACTGGTGCTTGAAAAATCTTCGCTGAGATTTGAAAATGCCAAGAGAGAAAAATATTATACATAAATAGAGTATTCATATTCTTTGCACTTTCATCATAATTAGTCTCACTATAATCCATATTTAAGCTAAAAGAAAATAATGATGAAGAAAATAATGTTGAAATATTAACTGTACTTTGAGAAGTATATAAAGTTAATCCTGGAGCAAATTTCCCACATCTGTGGCATATATTTTGGCATGAAATATGTTTTCTGGGGTAACAGATACTATCTAAAATAAAATGAACTATCACAGCATATCATTTCACATGTTGGGAATAAAAATACCATATACTTACAAATCGTTCATCAATGTCAAGCATCAGAGCTGACATATTCAACTTCTCAGAGTTTGCTATTGCCTCGTATATTCGAGGAGCCCCAACACACAAAACTCTTTTGGCTTGTATCTTTTCTAGCATGGTGATGATAACATCCACACTACTAGAAGCAAAAAGGTATTGTGCCTCTTTCTTTGCACTTTCTCTGGGTGGGAGAAACTGGGAAATATAAGCTACATTACTCAGTCTTGTCAATATCATCCATCTACTGATGCTACTTTTTATGTTAAAAAACAGATACTTAGCACTGAGTTTTGATAAAAAATCATAAAAAGACCTCTGACTGTTTGATCAAACATACTTTACATTAAGATATTAATGGAATGTTCATTATTTCTAACTTCCTATGTATAGCATTAAACATGTATACTTACTGATGATGGCTGTGTAAGTTGTCTGTCAGTCAGAGGTGTGATAAGTGTGCAGGCTTTATGTTTGCTTCTTCTTGCAGTTGTAAACAGAGTAGAGCAGGTGGCACAGTATACTCTCTTACTTGGCAATACTGAGAGCACCTTATTTAAACTGAAATTAATACATAAACTTTTTGTATTAAATCCTACCTTTTCAAACACATTATGGAAAATGATGCATAAGTCTATTAGCCAGTATTTTGTACAATTGACCATCTCTGTTTTTCCACATACTTATTTTCACATGCTTGAATATTCATAATTTAGAGCAGATGCTCTCACACCAAAAGCATAACATAGGTAAGGCTGGCAAAAATTAATATAAACTAAGCAAGATGTTAAAACTTGCCTACTTCAGAATGTAATAACATTTTCAATAATTTGATAACATCCAGTATAGTGCAAATCTGTACTAGATTAGTACTAATATAAAATATCAATTATTAATGGAGGTACAAGTCAATAGCTCAATAATTCGCAGATGCTTAATAAGAAAAAAATTGAAAACTCCTGATCTAGAATGCTTTTATCATATAAAGGTCTTAGAAGCAACTGAAATTTCTCTAGTATTATTCACTCCAGCACTTATGCTATATTCCTTTTTTCTCTTTTCTAATTTGAATATCTACCACAGTATCCCAACACAGAGAACAGATGGATATCATAACCATTAAAATGGAAGGCAAAATTCAACTTTATGTATGTACAAATGTTACATTTCTAGAACATGCTAGAACATTAGTAAGCACTAAATTAACACCCACAATAGATAAAGTTGCATTCTATCCAACATATGATATTTAGATTTACTTTTCTAGTACAGTTCACAGATATATGAAATATATATCAAAATTATAATGTTACTTAGAGATAAAGTTCCCATGAATAAATAATATTTCTACTTGCTTCTATGATATTATTTCATATTTCACTCATTTGTTTATCAGATACTTTCCAACTCTGACTGCCAGAAATTCCCAATGCTCCAATCCTTAAACCAGAAATGCACTCCATATCACCAAAATTAATGTAAATGGCAGAAGACTGATTCACTTGGACACTGTCAAAAGTAAATGCATTAAAAAAAAAAGAGAGAAATATAGATGAATCACCTGCATAATTCCTCTTCAGTGTCTTTAGGTCCAGAATCTTTGATGAGTTTGTCCCACAGGTCTCTCTTTGTCTTTGAAAACTTTTCATCTGCCCAGTGGAAGAAGGAGCAGTCTTTCCTGTCCCGACAAGCAGAACAGGCATAATATTGCCGACTGCGACCATTACTCTGGTATCTCTCAAATAACACTGTTGGGCCTGAAAAAAAATAAATTCTTATCTCTTTTTTATGACAAATATAACTGCAAAGTCAAGAACACATATCAAAATATGCTTCTCAAGAAAATTCTGGTTTCTTTTGTATTAGGGGCTAATATAAAATGTTTTTCTGATTAGAAAACATTCATCAAGAATGAGAAATTCACAAAACTAGAATTCTCACTAAATTGCATATTTTTTAATGTCCATGTTAACACACAAACTTCAGCTAGAAAGTATAAAGACAACTCTGATTTGATGAAAACTATGTTACTGAATTTAGAAATCTTTTAAAATATCTACAGAGGTCTAATATTACACTTATACTTACATACTTATCACATACTTCTTACCATCACTGATTTTGCCCAGGAAATGAATATGTATTTATGCTTAAATAATAATTTTCATTATGATTTTCAGTTTCTCATATTACAATTTAAGCTTTAAGGAGCCTACTTGATATTAATCATCACAGGGAATGCATAAGTCAAATTCTCTGAATGGCTAATAGTGTGAGGAGCAGCAAAATGTGAGCAGCTTCAGGTCCAATATCATTTAGTCTATATTTTCCAAAATTTATATCAAATGCATCATGTATCTTCATTATGTTGAAAAACAAAGTCTGTATTACAAGATTATGTGAAACTACCATTTTCTTGTTCACAAAGAAATTATGTATGTCTCTTTATTTCACTTAAACATGTAATGCAAATACTGATATTTGTACTGCAAATCATATTAAAATACAGTTTATTTATAGAAAACATCCATAACTCTGACTGTATTCCTATTTCACAGAAATATAATAAATGTTTCTGAATTATCCTTTTCTTCTCCTATAATAATTTTCTTGTTTACTCTTTGTTCCTCAAAGAGAGAGAGAGAAAAATATAAACATAATCTTTCACGGTCAAGCATTTATCAATGTGAAAAAGGTAAAATAAATAAATAAGTAAATAAATGCATGATGTGACTTTCATGACTGACAATATTTGAAATTGTTTACTGCTGAAATCTAATAAACTTTTCATCTATGATATATCCTGTGGAAAAAAAATTATAAGGAAATAACTCAACAAGCCAGTCACAGGAAAGGACTCCGTCATGTTCATATTGTTTTGGTTATTATGTAGTTTGACTATCTGAGGCAACTTAAAGCCAGTTCTTGTTTCATGAAGACATGTGTGATTGCTGTATTGGTTTCAGGTACTATGTGAGATATACAATGATGTTATACCCAGGGAAATTATCATCGAATAATCAATTAGTCCAAGCTCAATATTGCCAAATCTATATGTGGAGAGCGATTGTTGACATTAACCCACTGTCACCAGAAATGTATAAGGTCCACTGTAATCTTGTTTTGGGATATATTAATAGAGATTTGTTGACCCCTTTCCTTGAGTTTTCAGGGGGTTTTTTTAATGCTATTAATAACAATGCCATTACTATTATCAGTGACACTTTGGCTATATTAATGTTATTAGAAATACTAATAACAATATAAAATAGTAAGAATGTTTTAAAAAATCAAGGAAAGGAGCAAGCAGGTGAGATATGAAAGACTAGTAACCATTTTTGGAGCCATCTCTGTGCAAATACAATCAGCAAACTAAACATGCAATCCCCTCCAGCATAGGGTTAGTCAATGTCATAGCACTGTGAGGTATGGAACCAGCCACAATTGCTATGCACATAGTATGCCCCCTTACCCAAAGTCTGAATTTGCATGGATCCCTAAGCCTGTGGGATGGTGAGAGGGGTGTGTTAGCTAACTCAAAAAGCCAAAGGTTTGCACAGGAAATATCATCACCGGATTCGTCACCTTACTAGAGGAATACTGAATCCTGTGTCTGTGAGTATATTCTGAAAGACAAAATATTACCCGAGACCTTTCTGTAATATCTGCCACACATTATTTAAAAATATACCATCTGTCTGTTTACTATAATCATTTAACACCTGTATAAAACAAGATTCACTTTAACTTGGAATAACAATCTAATTACTTCAGCAAAATTTCAGAGAAAAAGATTTGTTTTTTAAAGACATGAAGCAGAGGTATTTCTACCCCCAACTCTTCAATGGTTTTCATCTCACCATGAGTGCAGGCTGGATTATTATCAATGTCGTTGATAATAACATCAACCCCGAGCCTTTCAACACTGGCCATGCTGCGAAATGTAAACAAATAATCAGGTCGTTCTTGTAACCGGATGCAGGCAATCCGCATGTCCACGGATACACGCACTAAAGGTATACACGTCTTACACATTTTATAAAGATATCTTTTGTATGAAAAGCATATTGGTGTTGCTATTGATCTATTTATTATTCTTAGATATCATATGCCTGGTTATAATGGAATTCAATTAAGTGTCGAAATGCGGAGTTTTTCGTTTTCTCATGATAGGTTTCTTATATACGAAGGCATTTATAGTGAATTCAGTCATTCTGAGTGCTAGAAAGGCATACTTTCTTTTCAGTGATTATCTGCGAATCAAGCAAAAGTCAACTTAAAAGTTTGCGAAATCTATGGACAGAAATGGCCCGGGAAGTGTGTAAAGAGGAGGGGACAGTTTTGACCAGAAACAGAAGCTATGAGTTAAGTAACTAAAAATGTCTTAAACAAAGCAAATTTACTTCCTCAAGAAAGGCTTCAGACAGCGTTGCACTCTATAATATATATATATATATATATATATATATATATACATTATATTTCTATATACATATTATATATATGTATATATATATTATATAAATATATATATATATGTATATATAGATATGTGTGTGTGTGTGTGTGTGTGTGTGTGTGTGTGTGTGTGTGTGTGTGTGTGTGTGTCTGTGTCTTTTTTTTCTATTTCTATTTTGTCATTAAAAGAAAAGTACACATTTTTTGAGAACAAGCACTTCTTTAAAATACTTGAGTGCATGTGAACTATCTATTTCTCATGACTCATGGTCTTTGAGTCATCCTCACGTGACATATTGTCAGTATAACCAAATAGTACTATATAAATCTCTGTTGGGGCGTAGAGGATCCGTATGTGCATATTCATAACACTACAGTTGACAGCATGTACGAGCTGGAAGAGACCACGAGCAAGGAAGTAGCCTGCCTCTAGTATTCTTGCTCTCGAAGTAGACTCTCCGAAGAAACCACAAGAAAAAGCTAAAAGACAAAAAAAAAGAAAAGAAAAAGCTACATTTTCCACGACCCCGCATGACGTGAATGCCCTCTCATCCCCGAAAGACCTTTTTACACATTTAAGAAACCTTTGAATTTTCGGATTTGGTAACACCAAATAGTGACTAAGTAAAGATAAAGAAACTGCGACAGGAACAGAAAATTTACGCCAGATAGAAGACGATAAATGATAATGAAGGAAGCTAACACTCTTTCAGTTATTTCTTTTTTCAGATAACAAAAACAATGACGAGTTCAGTGAATTCTTATGAGTCGGGTGAGATCGCC
>NC_061854.1:13320812-13323312 GCF_019202785.1 Penaeus chinensis
GCTTTCGAAACTGTACATATCAGCAGATCTCCGGAAATACTTCTCGCATTAACATATGATAAGAAAACACATATATACAGCCTCATTCTTTTCGCTGTAGTGACAATCGCACAAGAAGTGCAGGCCGATACGAATATAGGTTCGGTATTAAGTTAACATGATCTCCCTTTTTCTCTAAGGGTTCGAAGTGACATAACTACCGCAACTGAGTGCTGACCGTTTTTCATTCTAATCGCCTCCCGAAAACACCTATGAGCGAGATCCGACTTATTGTGATGCGGGCGGTCCCTCACAAGCGGCATCGAAATTCAATTCAGTTCAGTGAGATTCGGAAAGGCTATCTTCACCCGAGCCTTACATCTATGTGGCCCGGCTTGTTTCAGCTACTTAGAGCTGATTTATCATCACGAATGCGCATGGTTTTACCGTCAACGTTATCACAGCCCCTTTACGCCAAGACTTCATGAAGTGCCTCTTCCAGGATGCAAGGAGGACTGGTAACAGTGTTATTGGGCGCGCTGGCCATCAGCGTGGTCGTGCAGGGACTGGAGAATGGATTGGCTCGCACCCCGCCCATGGGCTGGCTGGCGTGGGAGAGGTTCAGGTGCAACACAGACTGCGAAAACGACCCTCATAACTGCATCAGGTACGTGCTTTCTCTTCCTCGTGCACATATATGCATTGACAAGTAAGATAGATGAGAATTAGAAAAGCAAAAATGAAAAGTGTTCATTGCGACAGATATAGAAAAGGTATGAATGAGCGTGACCGGTTTTCATTACGTCTTCGTCAGAAATATATGTTTTTCGAAACCGGTCAAATAATCTCTTACAGTGTTAATATATTAATTCTCATTTATACCCAATATATAGTTAAATACTGTAAATAAAGTAGAGATAATAACGATAACGATGATAATAATAAACAGACGCACGAAAATAGTTTAAATACAAATCAACCTCTACATCAGTCATTCTTTCTCTATATCTGTCGTTGTGACGAAATATTCTCATCAGCAATCTAGCGAAAACTCCCACTGCTTTGCAGTGAGCAGCTGTTCATGACCATGGCTGACCTCTTGGTGAGCAGAGGCTACTCCAGCCTGGGCTACAACGTCGTGTCCCTCGACGACTGCTGGCCTGAGCACGAGCGCGACGAGCAGGGCAAACTGCAGGCCGACAGCAAGCGCTTCCCGTCAGGAATCCCCGCCCTGGCCGACTACGTGAGTGGCCTGCTGGACGTGCTTCATGGGGGAGAGCCAGCAGACGGGTTCAGAATTTGTCTCTACCAATGCCATCTTTTTTTCGATTTTAGATGTGACAGTCACCAATATTTTTAGTCAGAGGGATACTCAATGTCCCAGAAGGAATCAACCGCCATTAATTCCTTACTATTCTATAATAATCTTTATCTACATCCCACTCTTCTAAACACAATCTTGGTTATGCATGCGCGGGGGGATGTAAACACTTTGCTCCTTGGCCCATTAGATGCACAAGAAAGGGCTTTATTTCGGAATCTACGAGGACTACGGCAATTACACTTGCGGCGGATACCCAGGCATCCTCGGCCACCTGAAGACGGATGCAGATACGTTCGCAGAGTGGGGCGTCGACTACGTCAAGCTAGATGGATGCTACGCTGACCCGAAGGACATGGATCAAGGTGGGTGCATCGATTCCGGGTAAATCGGCCCAGCGAAATGATCCAGTTGTTCGCGTATAGATTTTCTTGCAGGAAAGTGTTAAATACTTCCGAAATTTATATCTAAGGATATGTAAGTTACGCATTGCCTATTCCCACTCGCCAAGGCCAAATGATAGTTTGTTAGAGACTGAATGAACATTGCATTATAAGAGGACCGATATTGTGTAAGTTATGTTATCTATAAGCTGTAGTTAAAATTATGAGTGAATTAATGATACTGCAGATATTAGTCACTAAAGTCATATCGATTAGTCAGTTATTACTTTCGCTTATTCTTTCATGCTCTCAGTATATTACCATCACGTTTCCTAATTCTTTCATTTTACCCTCGTAGGTTACCCAGACTTCGGCCAGTTCCTCAACGCGACCAACCGACCCATGGTCTACTCGTGCTCGTGGCCAGATTACCAGCTGGCGTCTGGCATGACTGTTAGTATCCTCGCCAAATAAAGTGATGGTTCGAGAGGTATTTCTCGTTTTTTTCTTGATTGGATACAAGATAGTGTCTCTTATCTTGCATAATGTCCCTGTTTGCCGACCGGCCTTCCATCTTGGCGTCCCTCGTTGCAGCCCAACTGGACGTCCATCATCGCGACCTGTAACCTCTGGAGGAACTTCGACGACATCCAGGACTCGTGGGCCTCCGTGGCCAGCATCATCAACTACTACGGCGATAACCAGGACGACATTGCGGTCAACGCCGGCCCTGGCCACTGGAACGACCCCGACATGGTATGGCTGGCAGGAATTATTTTTGTTTATGAGGCAGGGGAATCGCCTGCTTGCTAACAGG
>NC_061854.1:13333312-13340812 GCF_019202785.1 Penaeus chinensis
TTTTTTAAATTAAAATTTTACTTTTTTTCTTGGAAGAATTTTGAAAATTCTAGTGTTTTTTAAAGATTAATATAGTACTTTTTCCTTAATCTTGGAATGTAAATGCTGTTATATAGTTGATAGGCATTTAGTATAGTATATAGTACTTTTTCCTTAATCTTGGAATGTAAATGCTGTTATATAGTTGATAGGCATTTCAGGTGTAAGAATTACAAATAATGTTCACTCAGAACTTTATCACTGGTCATTAAAGATAGGGCAGTGAATAAGAGCTACAAATGAAGTAGATATATTGTAACAGTAATTTACATACACTAAAAGATAGCAGGATTTAGTTATAGAATTAAATTTGTGATTTTATTCATTGTCATATTATTCATTATGAATTACTTTAATAACTCTGTTTGCCTTTTCCAGGTTGCACGTGAAAACAGAACATCACCTGTAAGTGTTGAAGCAATAAGAGAGGGTGAGTTTTGCACATTGTTCAACCATAGTCGTATGTTCCGTGGGTGTACAGCCCTCCACTATGCTGTACTTGCCAATGACCCAGAGAGTATTCAGATATTACTAGATGCTGGTGCAAACCCAATGCTTGAAAATGAATATCGTTTCAAACCAGAAGATTACTCAAGAGATACTGGGATGAGGACAATGATGCAGAGGCATTCCGAAAAATACATTGCCAAGCAAAAGAAGGAAGAAATGGAAGAACGAAGGAAATTTCCCCTAGAACAAAGAATCAAACAGAGAATAATTGGCCAAGAGGGAGCCATAGCAACAGTTGCTGGTGCTATAAGGAGGAAAGAGAATGGTTGGTACGATGAAGAACACCCGCTTGTGTTCCTCTTCCTTGGTTCTTCAGGAATAGGTAAGACAGAGCTGGCCAAGCAGGTGGCTGAATATCTACACAAGGGAAAGAAATCCTCTTTCATTCGCATTGACATGTCAGAGTACCAGCAGAGGCATGAAGTGGCCAAGTTCATTGGTTCCCCCCCTGGATATGTTGGGCACGACGATGGAGGGCAGCTAACCAAGAAGCTGAGAGAGTGCCCCAATGCTGTGGTTTTATTTGATGAAGTAGAAAAAGCACATCCTGACGTTCTTACCATTCTGCTGCAGCTGTTCGATGAAGGTAGACTAACAGATGGAAAAGGAAAGACTATTGAGTGTAAGGTAATAGGACACTGAAATTTTTTGTTAGATATTATTGTATTAGAGACTAAACAAGTAATGATATATGGAAGGTCATTTGTAAAAGTTAGAGTAATTATTTTAGATGAGTAACATGATGTTCAGTAATATATTTTCTTTGCAGGATGCAATCTTCATCATGACATCAAACCTCGCAAGTGATGAGATTGCTGAATATGGAATACAGCTGAGAGAAGAAGCTGATAAAATTAGCAAAACTAGATATGAAGGACAGCCTGAAGATCTAGAAATTACTGAGACTATCACTGTATCACGGAGGTGAGAATTCTTTTCTTTATCATGTAACCTGTAAAGATGATGGCCAGAGCCATCTTTGATGTCATATGATGAAGTTAAGAAGCAATTGAGATTTATTTGATGAGTAGTTTTGACAATATCTGGATATATAGGAGGCCCCACCCCCTCCCAAAGTTGATTCATTCAGCTGACAGGGCTATATCACAGTTGTTAATTAGTAATGATATTTGACACATTACTGAATAATAGTCTTTGCTTCTTACATTTACAGTTTTCCTAAATTCATAATACATTTTATAAACACCATTAATTATGCTAATATAAGTATATGAAATTAGAAAGCTTGTGTTATAGTTGGATTGTATATTTCACTTGAAAGAAGGATAGGACTCTTGCTTGTAAGGATGTGTCATGTTTGATAATCAATAATAAGATTCATCTTACAGTATTTTATTTTTCTTAAGTTTCTTAAGTTTACACATGCACCATTAATTACCTTTATCCAGGTATATGTGTGTCTGGAAAGTTATCATCAGATTTTTCATTTTTGTGGAAAAAAAAGGGTTACAGTCTTTCTACTTATACTTATTTTCCTCTCCTTGTCTCATTTTTTTCCACAGGCACATGTATTGAGGAATATCTGTAAAACAAAATAAGTGTGGAGTTAAAAGCATTATAGGTTATCTTACTGTGCAGAAAGTATCAGCTTAAGGGTTTGACACTAAGTAATGTAAAGCACTCCAAGAACACGTTGTTTGTCTGTGACATTAACAGAATGGGTTATGGCCTCATATATCTCCTGATTGAACTGAGTGTGAGGCTTTTATATTTGGGTATTTTTTTTTTAGAGTATGCATATACAATATTGGATATCTTGCAATTGCTTATTCTAACACAGGACTGGTTACTACATTCATAAGGATTGATGTATATTTACTTTTAGTATATATATATATGTATCCACTCATACTTGCATCCAGCCACACTTGCTCTTAACACCCTCACCTACACCAACCCACACTTGCACAAACATACAGAAAACTGTGGTTGTAAGAATGTATTCAAGGATACTTATTCTAAACTGAAACGGAAACAAAATGTATTTTAATTAAAAAATGAATTGATTTCAGTCAGGATGTTTTTTACTCTTATTTGAATTGTTTTTAAATCATGTGATTAAAACATTTAATATAAATTGCACCAACCCTGCATATACATATATACTTATATATATACCTTTAAAAATATGTATACCTTTGTGCTGTACATACGTATGTACATATACCAATATACATACATACATATCCACATATACAAACACATGCACACACGCACACGCACACGCACACGCACACGCACACGCACACGCACACGCACACGCGCTCACACATACATTATGTATATGTATGTGTGTGTGTGTGTGTGTGTGTGCGTGTGTGTGTGTGTGTGTGTGTGTGTGTGTGTATGTGTATGTGTATGTGTATGTGTATGTGTATGTGTATGTGTATATGTGTGTGTGTGTGTGTGTGTGTGTGTGTGTGTGTGTGTGTGTGTGTGTGTGTGTGTGTGTGTGTGTGTGTGTGTGTGTGTGTGTGTGTGTGTGTGTAAATGTAAAACTTTTATATAAACTTTTAACCTCAAAATTTTGTTGCAGGTTCAAAGAGAAGATTGTTCGCCCTATTTTGAAGAGTCATTTCCAGAGAGATGAGTTTCTAGGAAGAATAAATGAAATAGTTTATTTCTTGCCATTTTCAAGATCAGAACTTTTGAAGCTTGTGAGAATGGAACTTGAAAAATGGGTCAAACAGGTATGCAGTTTTCCCCCTTAGAATTCTTGTGAAGAATTATAAAGAACTAATATTGAAATTGAAGAAAGTAAAAATATAGATTGCATTCCATTTTTTCTCTGCACCCTGCTTCAACGTGTGTAACTTAAATTTGATTAAGTTACCGTAGTTTTGAAGATACTAATAGATAGTTGTTAATTTATATAATGAGGTCCTTGATACAGCATTCTATATATTTGCTTTTGAAGATGAAGATTGTAGGCACTAAAGAGGCAATTTTCTTACAGGCTCGCGAGAAGCATAGCATTGAGATGAAGTGGGATCCCATGGTTCTAGATGTCTTGGCTGATGGCTATAATGTTTACTACGGGGCACGTTCTATTAAACACGAGGTTAGTAGAAAAATATTTTCCATGGTTGTGTAGTTTATGGGTGAGAATGACCTCATAGGTTTGCAGCTTACCTAT
The DNA here is from genome assembly GCF_019202785.1 of Penaeus chinensis. Lineage (NCBI taxonomy): Eukaryota > Metazoa > Arthropoda > Malacostraca > Decapoda > Penaeidae > Penaeus > Penaeus chinensis. The sequence goes on from NC_061854.1 coordinate 13,337,019, forward strand.
GTTTTGTAAAGGCAACTTCAGAAGTTTTTTTTATCTGATAAAGGAATTCTAGTTGTCAGCGTATATATATCTTAGTAGATTTGATTTTCATTGCAACACCTTTCATGTAAGATACCTTTTTGGCTCTTATTAATGGTATTATAATGTAAATTACCTCTGGACTCTTTATTCATAATACAAAAGAACTAAGTCATAATATTTTTTTAGTATTGTACAATCATTTATGTAATCCCAGGCTTACTTTCTGTGCAGTAAAGTGTTTGCAGTGATATTTGCTCTTATTCTTACTATAAAACTGTTTTGAAAATGTAATATATTTGATTTTAGATTTACAAATGTATGCATAAGATTTATGTTCAGCAAATTTTTGTGGAATGTTCAATTCTAGTGTTTACTGTTGGTAACAGAAAATAATAATTAAGTAATTTTTTGAATATTTTATTTCTGAAGATTTCATTATTATTATTATCATAACAACCCCCTTTCCTTGATTTTCTCCCTCCTGACATTTTTCTCGAAACTATGATCTAATCGCCCTTAAGCCCCTTTCTCCTTTTGCTAATCCTTACCTAACAGTATGGACATCCTTGCAGAATCCTGCACTTCTTCCTTTGATAACCTTGATCTAATCACCCTTGTAAATTTGCCTCTTTCAGTGCCATACTATTCTGAACTGCTATGTGACTTTTGACGTGTATCATATTTAATTTTCAGCTGACTCCCCTCTTTACCCTTTTCACTACTACACCTTTCTATAGTGGTATATAACCTATGACCTTTGATGTCTAGCACATTTATTTTGTTTTGTAACCATTAACCATTATTATTATTACCAGGTACCTTTGAGTACTGTAATGGAAACTATGATATGCTGTATATCAGATTTTGGACATCTTAATTATTTTGTTAATTTCATTAAAATTACTTATGTTATAGTACCTCAAAAAAGGTCAGAGCCACACATGCAGTAAAATCTTTTGTTTTTTTTCCTTATTGCAGGTTGAACGTCGCCTGGTTAATCAGCTTGCCCTGGCCTATGAAAGTGGTCTTGTGACACCTGGCTGCACAGTATACATCTACACAGATATTCCTTCCACCGAAGAAGAAAAAGCCAAGCTACAGGATTCCCCAGCACCCATCAAAATACGTGTCAGATCGAAAGATGCAGACAGTTTCACAGAAGTAGACCCAAACTCAGCTTTGAAAGCACAGGATAAAGAGAAGTAACATTAAGAAATCATAGTGCTAAGGAAAAAATTGTGTTGAATTTTATTATATACTTTTTATTGCTAAAGCCATATATACTCCAAATAAATCCACTAGAACATTTTCTTCTCGCACTAAAAACTATATTGAGAAAAAAATTGATTTCCATGTCACACATTTAGTAATTTATTGATCTGGTAGATTTCCCAACTCCCCCCCAAGAAGATTGTAAATACTATTGTATTATGTAAATATTTATGGGTTTTCATTGTGTATACTGTAAATAAAAAAGGAAAATATTGACCAATAAGAATTGTAGCAAACAAGTAACGTGTATGTGTATTTACTGTAAATGAAAATGACTTCAAGGTACCTTTCAGTTTTAATTTTACCTCAATACTTTATTTTTACCAAAAAAATGGCATTTACATCACAATTGCTATTGTGAGAAAGACAGATTACAGGTAAATTTAAATCTTAATTAGAATATAAACTTTGGATGTGGTAATGATTAAGCTCTTGAGAGTTTTTCATCTCTCTCTCTCTCTCTCTCTCTCTCTCTCTCTCTCTCTCTCTCTCTCTCTCTCTCCTCTCTCTCTCTTCTCTCTCTCTCTCTTTCTCTCTCTCTCTTCTCTTCTCTCTCTTTCTCTCTCTCTCTCTTTCTCTCTCTCTCTCTTTCTCTCTCTCTCTCTCTCTCTCTCTCTCTCTCTCTCTTTTCTCTCTCCCTTCTCTTTCTCTCTCTCTCTCTTCTCTCTCTCTCTCTTTCCTCTCTCTCTCTCTTTCTCTCTCTCTCTCTTTCTCTATCTCTCTCTCTTCTCTCTCTCTCTCTTTCTCCTCTCTCTCTCTCTCTCTCTCTTTCTCTCTCTCTCTCTTCTCTCTCTCTCTCTCTATCTTCTCTCATCTCTCTCTCTCTCTCTCTCTCTCTCTCTCTCTCTCTCTCTCTCTCTCTCTCTCTCTCTCTCTCTCTCTCTCTAAGTCTAGCCACTGTAGTGATCAGATGTATATTTGCTCAGCAAACCATGCCGTTTCATGGTCCCATAATGTCAGAGGGCCACCTGGCCCCCTTCAACCCTCACTGGGTTAAAGGCGTGGGGCTTTGCTGGTGGTTCCTTGGGCAGCTAGCTTGAGCTCTCGTCCCCAGAACAGGGACCCTAGGCCCAGGATATTATGCCCCCTCCCTAAGGTAACAGGACCTCTGCCCTAGGAAAGAGGTCTCTCAGCAGCATGGGTCAAAGCTGCCCCTAACCCAGCCCACGATGATGGGCACCCTCTCAACAGCTGGGGTCAATGCTGCCACTCTGCCTAAGGTAAAGGGCTTTTTTGCAATCCTGATATCACTTACAAACCCAACACTGATAATAATGCAACCAGTGAATACAGTGATGACACTACAGACTGCAGTGAAAATAGTGATTACATTTTAAACAGAAAAGCAGTTCATCAGATGGGCAGCATAACATTAGTGAACACCATCCTTTTCTTCATTGCAACAAAGAGAGCATGGGCAAGGATGGTCTTGTGCAACCACATAAAAAAATGTACAGCCCTGGATAGATGAATCAAGCTCATAATAGCTTTATAGATTTATCAGACTCTATAAAACCAAGGAACACGACATGAAAAGGATGATAATGATCATCATGCCTGATATGATGGACCAAGTGTTTGAACAATAAAAAATTAGTGTTCGCAACAACAACAAACATTTCAGCCACAGATTGGTCACCACCCGAAAAGCATGTATTTCTACACCCTCTGGGAAATTTTTGCACAAAGTCATGAAGGGACCCAGACACACCACGAACCAGTAATCAAGATATCGTGAAAGTGAGATAAACTAGCTAATTGGAATGTTCTGCGGCCAGCAATCTACCATCAACAAATTGATTGGCCAATACATGATGTCTACTCAGAAGCAGGAATGCGGAGAGGAAGCATCAGTCACAACAGATCCCCCCCTCTCCCTTCATTCCCCGACCCGCTCCCCTCCCCTGCCCATGACATGTCAGCCTACCAACCCATTCCTTCGCATCCCCTCCCCTCCGCCTTATACCTTCCACCCCGAAAAATCACGAACACGCACACAATATCCCCCCCCCCCCCCTACACTCTCTGCGCCTTCTCCCAATGCTCTGCCAGCACCGTCACCCTCTCCCCACTACACCCCCTCCCCTCCTCCTCCACTCGCTACGAGCCAGCCGACCCACGACCTTGCTGACGCGCCAGCTCCTACCCGCCTGGCACCACGCAAGCGCCTTCCCAACAATGCTGAGGCATCGGTTGCTGGTATGAGAAGCGAGATATCGTCATAAGTAACACCGAAAAGAAGCTTTAGAACAATGAGTAAAATCTGACACCCAGCCGCCAGTGGGATGACGCATCACATCACGAACCTGGAGTCCCTGCACCCTCCCCCTCCCCTACCTCCTCACCACCACCACAAGTGCCATCGGTCGTAGTCAACATCACAGAACGACCGGAAGAGCAAGAAAAAGACGAGGAATAGAAGGCACACCAGCAAGACGAGGAAGGTTTCGTCACCATCACCCCCCAAAAAATGAAAATAAAATCACGAGAGGAGCGTCACC
>NC_061854.1:13345812-13348312 GCF_019202785.1 Penaeus chinensis
GTTGCTTTGCCAGCACCAAGGACTTAGTAGCAGGTTGTTACTGATCTCTTCGAACTAAAGCCAAACTGCTTGCTGTTAGGTAAGTGGTTGCGGTCAAGAAAACTTGTAATTCTGTTCACCAAGATTTTTTTCGTAGATTTTGGCCATGATCGAGAGTAGTGAGATTGGCCTGTAGTTTTCTGGGAGTGCTTGACTTTTCTTTTCATGCACTGCCAAAACCCTAGCCTGTTTCCACATCGCTGACCACTTTTGCTGTTGGAAGCAATATAAGGTGACAAGAGGAGATGCAAGCAGGTCAGCACACTTCTTATGTGGGAACTTAAGTTGTCAGGTCCAAAAACTTTATTAACTTGTCTTAATTAGATGTTTGATTTCATCAGTGCAGATGACCAGGGAGTTTTGTCAGTGATAGAAGTTGAGGAGGTAAGTGGTTAGGTTCAAACTCGCATATTCTAAGAAAAGAAGGAGATAAGTAATTCAACTTTGTCCTGACTAGATATTGCTACGTCACCATCTGGCTTATACAATGGTGGCATACAATCATGAGACACGAGGTCCTGTTGCTGTTTAACTGAGCTCCCAGTCTTTACTTCCGACGGAACGGTTAGCAGCTTTGTGGTTTAAGTTGTTTTGATGGAAACGATTCCAGGCCCAGTTTTTTTCTTCAGATCTGAGTCTACATGTATGCTCTCTCTCTCTCTCCTCTCTCTCTCTCTCTCCTCTCTCTCTCTCTCCTCTCTCTCTCTCTCTCTCTCTATCTATCTATCTATCTATCTATCTATCTATCTATCTATCTATCTATCTATCTATCTATCTATCTATCTATCTATCTATCTATCTATCTATCTATCTATCTATCTATCTATCTATCTATCTATCTATCTATCTATCTATCTATCTATCTATCTATCTATCTATCTATCTATCTATCTATCTATCTATCTATCTATCTATCTATCTATCTATCTATCTATCTATCTATCTATCTATCTATCTATCTATCTATCTATCTATCTATCTATCTATCTATCTATCTATCTATCTATCTATCTATCTATCTATCTATCTATCTATCTATCTATCTATCTATCTATCTATCTATCTATCTATCTATCTATCTATCTATCTATCTATCTATCTATCTATCTATCTATCTATCTATCTATCTATCTATCTATCTATCTATCTATCTATCTATCTATCTATCTATCTATCTATCTATCTATCTATCTATCTATCTATCTATCTATCTATCTATCTATCTATCTATCTATCTATCTATCTATCTATCTATCTATCTATCTATCTATCTATCTATCTATCTATCTATCTATCTATCTATCTATCTATCTATCTATCTATCTATCTATCTATCTATCTATCTATCTATCTATCTATCTATCTATCTATCTATCTATCTATCTATCTATCTATCTATCTATCTATCTATCTATCTATCTATCTATCTATCTATCTATCTATCTATCTATCTATCTATCTATCTATCTATCTATCTATCTATCTATCTATCTATCTATCTATCTATCTATCTATCTATCTATCTATCTATCTATCTATCTATCTATCTATCTATCTATCTATCTATCTATCTATCTATCTATCTATCTATCTATCTATCTATCTATCTATCTATCTATCTATCTATCTATCTATCTATCTATCTATCTATCTATCTATCTATCTATCTATCTATCTATCTATCTATCTATCTATCTATCTATCTATCTATCTATCTATCTATCTATCTATCTATCTATCTATCTATCTATCTATCTATCTATCTATCTATCTATCTATCTATCTATCTATCTATCTATCTATCTATCTATCTATCTATCTATCTATCTATCTATCTATCTATCTATCTATCTATCTATCTATCTATCTATCTATCTATCTATCTATCTATCTATCTATCTATCTATCTATCTATCTATCTATCTATCTATCTATCTATCTATCTATCTATCTATCTATCTATCTATCTATCTATCTATCTATCTATCTATCTATCTATCTATCTATCTATCTATCTATCTATCTATCTATCTATCTATCTATCTATCTATCTATCTATCTATCTATCTATCTATCTATCTATCTATCTATCTATCTATCTATCTATCTATCTATCTATCTATCTATCTATCTATCTATCTATCTATCTATCTATCTATCTATCTATCTATCTATCTATCTATCTATCTATCTATCTATCTATCTATCTATCTATCTATCTATCTATCTATCTATCTATCTATCTATCTATCTATCTATCTATCTATCTATCTATCTATCTATCTATCTATCTATCTATCTATCTATCTATCTATCTATCTATCTATCTATCTATCTATCTATCTATCTATCTATCTATCTATCTATCTATCTATCTATCTATCTATCTATCTATCTATCTATCTATCTATCTATCTATCTATCTATCTATCTATCTATCTATCTATCTATCTATCTATCT
>NC_061854.1:13353312-13358312 GCF_019202785.1 Penaeus chinensis
AATTCCGGACAATTTGAAGCTACTCGGTCTCTATATATTCCCCTCTGTCTCGATGTGTGCAACTTGTTGTCATCAAATCCTGTATGGATTCCTTTAAATCGCCTTCAGTCTGGTAGATGCCCAGCTGCATGCAAGTGCATCACTATGGCATTGGAAATTCTAGGCAAGGCCTGGATAAGTACCTATTTAGACCTTGGTTCTGTGGTGACGGACTTCAGCTTGATTTTCGTTGATCCTGGTGCCGAACCATAATAATCTTTATCGCACCTACTGTTGTGTAAGCAGTATACGGCGCTGTCGAAGCTATTTGCGGGCTGATCTCTACTGGATATTCTTATGTTTATTCCAGACGTAGTGATAGGAAGTTATTAGAACACTTCCTGTCGCCTCGGATCCTTAGCGATACATGCAAGGTCGGAGCGGGTAACGAGCGACGTGTTCGGGATGTTAGGGGCATCTTCTGCTCGCGTCTGATATATGATTGTGTTTTGTAATCGTGATGATGATATAATCGAAATGTATCAAAAACATCCCCTGTGCGGTGAAGTTCTCATTCTTGCCTTTTCCTGTTATGCATGTTTCTTGTTGGGTAGATTGTCTAACCGAGAACCAGTTAGAAATATTCCTCATAATTTTAAGCTTCTCTTATCGCGAACTTCCGTAACAATTGGGCGTAGCAGCAGAGAGTTAGAAATAGTAAATTATATACATACAAGAGTGAATATAAAACTATTGGATAACAATAGAAATAAGTTTTTCTTCATCCAAAGCAAATCTCCAATTACCCCCGCATTCCCCCTGGCTTCTTACCCTAAATTATCCAAAATTTCATCGAAAACGCTAACTTTCAGATCCTGGAGATATGAAATGAACTGAATTGTGTTTTTACAGACGCCCCGCTGCACCGTCATACATCTAGAACATCTGTTGTACTAATTTTATTTCTCTTCAAAAATTATACATGATTTTCGAACAGGAAGAAAACGCCAAGAATTTCACCTTTCTTCTAATTTATCACGATCGTATATAATTATCAAAACTGGTGATGCAAAGATTTCCGCTCAGGTGTTGTCAATGCACAGTGTGGATCCTTCAGGTGACAGATGGATACCCAGAGAAAAAGAGACATGTTGGAGACTGATGAAGATTCAAGAAATCGAGACGGAGAGAGTGACAAATAGAGAGAGAACTTCACAGATGGAGAGCAATGTTGTCCCGCGAAATGCTTTACCTCCGTTTATCTTTAGGATAATGGTCTCACCCCCCACTCTTTCTCTTTCTCTATCTCTTACATATACATACATACATACATACATACATACACACATACATACATACATAAATATATATATATATATATCCATATATATATTTGCGTGTGTGTGGATATATTAACACACACACACACACACACACACACACACACACACACACACACACACACACACACACACACACACACACACACACACACACACTCACACACACACATACATTCACACACACACACACACACACACATACACACACACACACACACATATATATATATATATATATATAGAATAGATACACTTTAAGAGGATGCGAAAATGAAAAATATTTTTTACCAAACGCAACACGCTGCATCTGTTTTATATTCGAGTCACGTGTTCCGAGCGTTGGATCCAGTTTGTCAAAACTCCCAGCACTCTCCGCCCGATCACAGAGAGTGAAAGTCGAAAGCATTTGGGGATAATAATACATTGTCGAAATTCACACAAAATTATAGCCAAGAGGCATTAGTCTGATTTTTCCTCTACTGTTCTCCGTAAAATCCCAAATATTAATGTGCTGCAGCTGGTTTGTTGGTGCGATTTACTGGGGGGATTTCAGTGACCTCAAGTATGCTCGCCAAAACTGGTAAGTTCCTGTTAACTTTATTGTGATTTTTAAATCTGCATAAAATCGTTAATATCTAAATTGTTGATTTTATTAATTGACGAAGACTTTATGCCTCATATATTTCCCTCGCCAAATAATACTGCATCTAAGTTTTGGATTTTTAAGCTGTATATCAGTTTTCGCATACTCGTCCTAACATATTCAAATGAGAAGGAATCGGGGTATATGCATACAAAGACATAGCAGAGGGGAAAGGATAAATGTACAAGGATGACGCACAACTTGCAAAGTCAAGGTCGGCCAGGGGAAAACGAGCCAAGTTCAGCCAGCGCGGGCAATAACAGCACCAACGGAAAGACACTGTCGTCGGGCCGACGCTGGAAATGGTGACCCACTTCTCGCGGGCTGCATGTGACGCCTGCCTTCCACTCCGCCCATACAACGCTGCGTGGAAAGGGTAGTCTGTGTCCGCAGCACATTGGGCGTCTACCCGGATTTTAGTTGATATCATTCTTTGTTTAGGCCTCAGTCTTAAGCAACTTGCTTGTTATTAAGACGGAATGACAATTGTTGGGGCAGGCATCTAAATCACACTTTCCAGCCCACCATAAAATGTCAGTGATAAACCGCACTTCAGAAAGTCCTCACGGGGTAACACCGTACTGTGATTGTGTATGATTACATCGATTCTCTCTTTGTCTTTCTATAAATATGACCAACTGTGTACAGTTTCACACTGCTTTGGTTTGGTCAAGTGAATCACGGGGAAATTTCTGCAAGGCTCTCCATCTTCATAGCTCATCTTTCGCCAATTACGCCTGTTAAGCACAACGCATACTTACTATGCGAAGCAGCTTTATGAAAATTATCAGATGAGTATGATGTTAAACATTATTGCTAATATCTAAGGCTGTCGCCAACTGCACCTAACGGCCGTTCTACAAAATGCCTTTTTTCCTGGGGAATCTTCGAAAGCTAAGTGAAAGTTTGACGCCAGGACGGCAACACCGCTCGACTAGAATCGCAGGCGTTCGACCCTTTTCAAAATGGTTCGCTCTAATTGAGGTCACGTCGTTTATTCACGCGTGTGAATCTAGCCATAAGTCTCGGTCAGCCTTAGTTCTTTTACGATTCAGGCCTTTGTTTGTTTACCTTTACAGCAACGCAGACTCGTTTTCGACAAAAGCTGCGACAATCAGAAATGATTGACAGAGAGACCGCAAAGCAAGATGGGTGATATACGAGAGCAGATATAAGCAAAGGTAATGAAGAGAATGAATGAAGAAGGGTGATATTTTTAAAGACGAGAAGCTAGGGTCTCTATGTTGATGATGGTACTGGGAAATGAGCAAGGTACCGCAACGATAAGAAAAAAGAAAATATAGAATACAGCAGTTAGGGTAAAGTGGAAGAGAAGGACGATTGTTGTGGAGGAAGAGGAGGTGGACAATACAGACGGAGAAGAAGGCGGAGGAGGGAGGGGAGGAGGAGGGGGAGGAGGAAGCAGCAGTAGGATGGAGTAGGAGCAGTGAGAGTGTGAGGCTCATTCTGTGTTCAGACCTCGCGGCGGGAGCACCTTACTTCTATCAGCTCGGGAAGATCTTTGCTCTCGCGTTCTCTGTTGAGATATTATTTTACACGGACAAGGATACGAGGTAGGACATGTGCATTTCTAGCGATGAATACATGGATGGCATGTGCTGATTGGTGCGTGAGTCGCAAGTTGTTGACGGACGTTCAAACGCGATTAACACATAGGTAATACTGCAACTTCATAATTCAGAAAATGTGAGCGTAAAAAGGCAGTTACAATTTTTGGACTCGAGACAATTAACTTGACTAATTCTTATATATTTTATATCTTTTATCTCTTTTAGAAATGACGACTCGGTAGTGATTTTTGTTTTGTCTTCTCCGAGAGTAGATCGTGACATGAATGAATTACTGACATCGCATATGTCATCCACTTAATGTCATATCATGATAATGATTCATCATGTGAGCAGCTCACCTGGTGAATAACGTGAGTGATTCATGTGCTTTTGACTCGTGCGTGCTCGCCCCCCTTCCCCTTCCCCTTCACTGTGTCACACTCCTAATGCTGTTTGGGTCACGTTTCCTTCACGGGTCTGGCTGCGCTTTGCCATTGCAACATGATGCATCTACACACTTCGGGTACACGGAAAACAGGTTTATAATGCGTGCGCGGCGCATGTGTTTGTGAACGCGCGTGCTTGTGTATGTGTATGTGTGTGTCCATGAGTGTGTTAGCTTTTGTGCAAATGTGTTTTAAACAGATAACACGGAAATAATTTAATTTCCTAACATTTACCATAACTAAATGAACTCATAGCTTAGTACCCTGACATGCAGGCGATCAGCTGCAAAACAGGCTCTGGCTCGACGCCCTTCCCCTGCCGCCGAGGACCGCCCGACGCGACGCCGAGATAGAAAGTTCAGACGCCGAAAATAGAAAGCTGGAAAGACGCGGTTAATTTTCAGCGCGACTTCCTGACGCGGGGCATTTCCGAGGCGGAGGCGGCCGCTCGAGGAAAACTCACATCCTCTCGGCTGCCTTCGCCCTAACCCACTTTCGGCGGGCAAAAAAATAACAAAAACACAGAACAAAAGGAACAGGTGCTGATCATGGCTGCAATTAGTGGCGCGATGTTCTAATGACTTCAACTCCATTTGAGAAATTTCGACGAAAATATGTACTTGTGTGTGAGAGTTAGTTCCCCGCTTGGAGTCATTGTCATGGTTTTATTTGTTAACATGTCATTGCCCTTCATTTCCAAGTTTCGAATGAGCAAAGTCACATTTTACTTAATGAATCGACGTGATGATCGATTTGTTAATCAGATCATTATCACTTACATTGACGCTGAAATTTGTGTTTTTTTTCCGAGGGTATTGTTGCCGTAATTCTGTATGTTTGAAGCGTCATTAACAATTTATTTTTAGCATTCTATTGCAATAATTATTCTTTACCGTTAGCATAAGTACCCGTAGATGCAATATTGATATTACCATTACAATATCATGATTACTGATATTTTGTTATTAACTTATAATACTGTTGTTATTGGTATTATCTGCATTGTTAGTCTCGCTAT
>NC_061854.1:13368312-13373312 GCF_019202785.1 Penaeus chinensis
AGAGAGAGAGAAAGAGAGAGAGAGAGAGAGAGAGAGAGAGAGAGAGAGAGCGAGCGAACGAGAGAGCGAAAGATAGATAGAAAGAAGCTGAGACTAGGATGAACTGCTGACCTGTCTCGGAATAGACGATTATCACTCAGCCCCCGAAACGTTCTCGCGGCCTCCTCTGCAATTACGCGTCTCAGCGCTTTCGTTCATAGTGTCACATGCGCCTCTACTTCTTTGCCTGTTGAACTCTGTCGTCCCTTTGTCCCTTGCAATTTCTCCCCAGACACCTGAATCGAGTAAAGTTTTGTGTGGGAGTGATGCTGAGCAACCGTCCTCATGAGACAGTTGCATATTCTGGTCGGAAAGGGAAATCACTAACGTTTCCGCCATTTACAAAAAAAAAAAGGGGAAAAAAAAGTGTTGAAGTTGTTCACGTGTGCGTTGGGTGATCTAATACTTACGTATGTGTACATTATTGTTTGCGTTATGTAGTTAATGCTCTGCTCTTCATGCCATTCGTTTGTTTGAATGGATTTTGCTGCGTTAAGAATTTGTCATGAGACTGCATTTTTAGTAAGTATATATAATAACAACTTTCAATCGATAAATAATCTGACTATTTTTATTATTAGGTTAGAAATAGCCTTAACAGCCTTCAGACAAACCGTGCTTAAATATCTTAATAAGCTAAGCCTCGTCTCGCGTCATTGGCGGTGGAGAGAGAAGGCCGAGCGAAGGTCCCGGATTAACCGTTGATTTGGGAGCAGCGGGCGACCACACGGCGCCACGACCCGGTAACACGGAGATGCGTAGACACACATAAACGTACAGCATTTTTCTTCTTGTTTGGCTCATTTTCCCAAAAACGCAGATGTATATGACGTCAGTCATATACATCTGTAAAATATTAAGCGTGACATTGTTTGTGTCGGTATTAGCGGCACTGCATTTGTGGATCTTCAAGAGTGTAGTAGGTCACACATGATGTCAAGTGAAAGTCTAAACGTTGTAAACGAATACTAATTACATGGTTATTTTTTGGGGGCATCCAAGCGTCCCTGACCAGGGAATAATAAAGACGAGGTTTAAAACAATAAACAACAAAAAGCGCCTCGCATCAATTCAAGATGTCTTCAATCATACATCTGTTACGCGACACAAATGCGGGATATTAAACCGCTTACCACAAAATCAGCGAGCTCTCGAGAATCTCGGTGAGTTACAGAGAGCGGCCGGGATGAAGACGTCACGGAATTCAAACTAAAATAAAGAGAGAATGTTGTCATTGCGTCAGGGATGATGCTAGCAAGATTCTGGCCAGGCTTTATTCACACTCTGAATAACTTGATGTGAACATTGTATTTTGCAAATGTTTGCAAATTAGACCTAGATCAGCGAGCCATGTCTTGACGAGAACACTGCATCTCATTACGAAAACCAGCTCTTATTTTAGCTGTCACTTTTCACATGCTCTAGTTTTTACTCTGTGCCATTCATGCTCGTTTAGATCTGCCTACCTTTCTGTGTGTCAGTACGCTAATTTCTTTATCAATATTTTTCTTCTTTACATTTACATCTGTATATTACATCCATATAGATAGATAGATAAATAAACAGATAAATCGTTGGGTGGACTAACTAATATATTAATATTTATAGGAGTTGAAGTGTGTGTTTTCGTGTGTGTTTGTTGCTATAACATGTCTGACTGAATCCGGCACAAGTGGAAGGTGTAGCCACAGGTGCAATAATTTCCTGAATTCGTAATTCTATGGTTAATATAAAAAAATAAAAAAAATAATAAAAAAAATAATAATATATATATATATATATATATATATATATATATATATATATATTAGCAGCACATATCACGTGCCTAACGACCCCTCCGCGTTATTGCGGTCGCATAGGACGTTAAACAGACTATAGAGCAATTAGACCATGTCTTATTATATATCTCATCTTTTCAGTGCGCCGCGCTTGTGCTCATGCAGCAAGTTTAAGCGTTTCAAGAACGTTTTTAACTACAGTTTTGCCTGAAATTATTGTTTAATGTGAAGCCTAAGTAGTAGTCGGGTAATTATTTTTTATACTTTGATGTCATTTCTTTCGGTCGCAGGATGACGCCAGAGTGGATGTCGCCGCTGCTGGTCTCAGTGCTGCGGCTGATCTTCATCGCGACGCTGTCCATCGTCAACTGGATGGCCCTCTGGCGACTCTCCTGCAGCAGCAGAAGTAAGTCGGGTGAGTTCCTCAGCTTGATTAAATGCAATTTCTCTCTGAGCTGTCTTATTGAGTGCAATTTGTGGTTGTGCCTCGCGGCGACTCTGGAATATGTAACACTTCGCGTTGCTGAACAATATGAATCACAATATAAGCGAGAGAAGTGCTTTACTGCATGTATGGTTGACATGATGGCTACCTTACTCCAGGAGACGGCAGGAAGGCCGAGCGCCTCTTGGTCACCTCCATCATCGTGGTAAGCCTCGTGTACCTGACGGCGGTGTGGGCGCCCTTCACTCTCTCGGCGTTGAAGCACGACCTGGCGGACCTCCATGGCGGCGGCCACGCGGCGGGCGAGCTCCGCCTCGGCCGCGGCTCCTTCCACGAAGCCGTCCGCCATGTGAAGCCGCGGACCGCCGACAGCGGCGAGAGCGGCAGCAGCGACGAGTTCACCGTGGAGTACATTGACCTGAGCAACGGCGAGGTGTACTCGAGCAGGACAGAGGCGCTGTCGCGGGCCACGAGAGCGACCACGGGGTTGAAGGCGCTGACCGCCGAGGCGCAAAGCCCTCCACGCGAGGTTCCTGTCGAGCCCTCGTCGGCCAAGCCTACCGCCTCCTTCACTGCCTTCCCCGTCACAACCTCGAACCTCGCGCCCGTCGTCTGGAGCAGCGACGAGCAGGACCTCATCACGTCGTCCTGCGCCTACAGCCTTGCCTTTACCGCCGTGGCCCGACTCGCCATTCTTAGGAGGGTAAGGCGTCATGCGCGTCCAGTATATGCGTGTGGTTGTGTGTCTGCGTTTCATGGACAAACATATGCATTTGTTCTATAATATAATAGCAATAGATTTGACGTAAAATGTTCTTCGAATATCATGACCTTGACATTACTTTTACAGCCACTCCTTCACCCGCGAGGCTCATGGGGCGTGGGCGCAGGGGCGGGGATTCTAGTGGGCGTGCCAGCTGCCGTGACCGTGCTAGTTAGAACTCTCGGGGGCACCACGCCCCATTTCGCTCCCCACCAGCCCGAGTTCACCGCCGCGGGCTACTTCCTCTGTAAGTGCCTTGCAGGAACCCCGCTTGTGCTTTTTATGCTTATGAACAAGTAGACTGACTTTTTGATGGTTTCTGCTTCTGATATAGTGTTGATTTTAGTAGTGATAGACGAGTGTTCTGACAAATGAATCATGGTAAGAGATAGAACAAAAAATACACAAGAAATTACTAATTTAATTTACTATATTTTAGTCATTGCTATTCTTATCTTGTTTAGACTAGAACTTCTTGTCAACACCCTCTTCCCCTACAGACAGCATCATCTGCGACGCACACATCACCCAGGCCTACGTCATCAGCCTCTTCCTGGAATGGGCGGCGCTGTTCACGCTCCTGCTGGTGATCCTGGCCCTCGTGGTGAGCGTCGCCACTAGGTCATCCAAGGTCATGATGAGGGAGGAGGAGGAGGAAATGCACGAGGAGGAGGAAGGTGAGCTCGAGCTGACGAGGTGGTCGCGGCAGATACTTTTCTTTATATTGTTTTGTTTATTTGATATTTGAAGTTACTTGCTATTGTCCACGATACAGTTCCTCTAGTCTACAAAGCGGCCAAGCTTCAGTCTGTCTTCAAGATAAACAATGCAAGATGTACAGTACCCCGAGAGATTTTGAAGGCCAATTTTGTAATGCAGTGAATGCAAAATGACCATGGCGGGATACATTTGTGAGAGCACTAGTGGATTTCGAACAGAGAGTTCCCATATAGAATTATAATGTCAGGTGTTTATAGTAATTACATCAGGTTTAAGTCCTAATATAGTCTGTAACATAAACAGCGTATTCCCTAACCGTGATCAGCAGTTGTACTGTCCATGCATATGAGAAATGACAGTGTACTCGATTTTCGAGACGATTTACTCCCACATGTTTCTTTGTTTTGAGTCAATGTGCCTTTAACTCTTACTCACTGCGATGCTCCAGGCCTGGGCAGCGTGGAGGGCTGGGCGAGAGACGCAGTGCTGACAATCGGAGCACTTTGGGCGTGGCCGCTGAAGCCTACTCTTGTGCTCATCCTCTACTGTGTTTATGGTCCGGTAAGTCAACTTTCATTGCCTTGTCTTATTTTCCATTTATGTATACATGATAATTTAGTTATAAAAGCAGAAGTTTGAATATACTTTCCACCTTTATGTGCCTATCCATTAACTCCCGCATCAGTTGTGTTCGGATCGAAACTTCTTGAAAGGTACCCATCCAATTTCTCTCTTTGTCTCGCAGCACTGGACTAATGTCGTCTGCTGGCTGGCCCATGTGGTCGTGGCCATCCCCGCCGTCTTCATCCCGCTGGCGGTATTCCTCAGTCCCCAGAGCCAGAGCCTCAAGGCCGCCGGCCTTCCTACCGCCCAAGATCTCCAAGTGCGCAAGAATAAGGAGGAGAGGCAAGAGGACAAGGCAGTTCCGAAGCAGGAAGAAATTGCGAGAGAATGTACCGAAGGGAAAGACTCTCCGTCCGAAGCCAAGGGAAATGATTCCCCTCAGGACTTGGCCGGAGAGGAGGCGACGGAGCAGCCCGCCGCCCAGGGCACGAGGAAGGCTGGAGAGAGCCCTCGAGACAACCTCAAGTTCTATCTCGGAACGGACATCCTCAAGTACGGCATTCGATCTTCACAGAAGCATGACGACAGAAAGATGATACTTACGAGTGAGTGGGGTCTCCCGAGCATCAGCGAAGTGTGAGGATGGAAAGGGAGGCGATGAGACGAAAATACGTTGCATTCTTTATAA
>NC_061854.1:13380812-13383312 GCF_019202785.1 Penaeus chinensis
TTATTATTATTATTATTATTATTATTATTATTATTATTATTATTATTATTATTATTATTATCATCATCATCATTATCACTACTACTACTAAAATTATTATTATTACTTTTATTATTATCATTATTATCATCATTATCATTATCATTAGTTTTATTGTTATTGTTATTATTATTATCATTATTATTAACTTTATTATTACCATTATTTTATCATTATTACTATCATTATTATCATTTTCATCAGTATCATTATCATTGTCATTATTATTAGTAGTATTACTATTATTATTATTATTATTGTTATTATTATTATTATCATTATTATCATTATTATTATTATTATTATTGTTATTATTATTATTATTATTATTATTATTATTATTATTATTATTATTATCATCATCATCATCATTATCACTACTACTACTAAAATTATTATTATTACTTTTATTATTATCATTATTATTATCATTATCATTATCATTAGTTTTATTGTTATTGTTATTATTATTATCATTATTAGTAGTAGTAGTAGTAGTAGTAGTAGTACTATCATTATTATCATTTTATTAGTGTCATCATTATCATCATTATTATTATTATCATTATC
Organism: Penaeus chinensis; assembly: GCF_019202785.1. NCBI lineage: Eukaryota > Metazoa > Arthropoda > Malacostraca > Decapoda > Penaeidae > Penaeus > Penaeus chinensis. Next base: position 13,381,422 of record NC_061854.1, read on the forward strand.
ATTATTATTATTAGCATTATCATTATTATCATTAATATTATAATCATCAACATTTTCATTATCCATTGTATTGCTTAGACTATTGTTGTCAGTATCATTCCTATTATTATTGTTGTTGTCGTTATTATCATCATTATTCAACAATAACATTATCATTGTCATTATAGCAACAACAATAATCATAGTAACAAGGCTACTACTAAAAAAAAAAAAACTTATGACGACAGTAATAATGATAACAATGAAAACAATAAGAATAATAATAACGTGATAACCATGACAACAGCAGTAATAGCACACATAAAATTGATATACATACAATACAATAGAGGTAAACGTGCGAATACATATAAACAACGACTCACAACTATAAAAAGATACAGCTGAAAGAATACTTACAAATGTAAACACAGATCCACATATAAATACAGACATTAAACCAACCCCAACTCACCTTGAACTACGACTGAACATAAGGTAAAGTATGACGACGCAGATGAACAAAACAAAAGCTGTGATGACTGAGCGGGAGATCCATGTTACCACAAGACCCGCGGCGTCGCTCTTGCATCCACCTGTAGAGAGAGAGAAAAAAAAAAGCACGTGGCTGAAGGACTGAGTGCATCGTGCATTGGGATGTGTGTGGATTTCTGTCTTTCGATTCGTCTTATTTATCTTCTGTCTCCCTCAATGATTTTATTTATATTGCGATCGAAAGTAAGGATCCCGTGAAGTCATTGTTTGAATTATCTGTATTATTATGCGATGAAGAATTGTTTATTATGGATAGGTTCACATGAATAAGGTAATTCCCATGGTTTTCTTTATTTACTCATTGAAAATTAACTATCTTTATGTTGGATACGCTTGGATGAGTAAAATTATAGCACTTTAGTTTACAACACACAAGGGTAATTCTACAATTTTTTCACCACTGTAACTCTGGACAATTTTGAGAGCGTTGGGCTGCATAACGGCCGCAACCACATTCATTTTCGTAGGCGTGCTTTCTGTGTATTTGTTCTTACCATTTGTACTTTTTATTGCTGTGATATAGTAAATTCTCACTTGTTCTACTCTATTGTCTCAGATATTTGCTAATAGGCTGTTTTAATAATATTTTTCTCATGAAAATGTAAATTGGTCCAGTAGGCCTACTACCGTTCAAGGTACAGCCTATCCGGGCAGAATGGGGAATGACTGAAACGGTTGGATGCAGCCCTTCCCCGCACCCAGCCGTCGGTCTTCCTGATGCTGACAGGCCAGAAATGCGATGGTGAATCGCTGCCTGACACGGCATTACACAGGTTAGAATCAAAATGAGGCTAGCGTGTGAAAGTTATATTTTACCTGCGTGCCTACTTAGTAGTTTGCTAAAAGGCTTGTAGTGTTATATAACTGATTTATTGTTTATTCATGTTCACTCCAGATAGTGTGAAGCATGGTTAAATGACTATCGTTTATTGCCTGGCACCTAAAGGGGTTGGCCAAAATACGCCAGGTAATTTTGAACATTTGTTATGGTATTAAAAAATCGACCGGCCGAAATTCCTTTGGCCTGTGGTTCTATATACATATTTCTGTAAATTTTCAAAAAAATAGACATTCAAATTAAACAAAAAGAAAACAAATAATCAGGCAATTCACAGTGTCGACGCAGCCACCGCTTCCCTTACCTTGCGAGTCAGGAGTGTAACCCGTGAGGCATTTGCACAGGGATTCCACGCAGACCAGGTGGAGCTCCTCAATGCACCTGTGCTCGGGGCAGGTGCTGTTGTAGATCCCAGGGTATCTCCGAGGCATCGTGGCTGAGGGGAAAGCATATATATCTATCTATCTATTTATCTATCTCTCTCTCTATATATATTATGATGTCCCTTGCATCCGTTAA
>NC_061854.1:13388312-13420812 GCF_019202785.1 Penaeus chinensis
TGGACTTACTTAAGGTGGATTTAGCCATGATAAAAAAGAAGCAGCATCAATGATAACAAACACAAATTACAAACTAGGCTGCACCGACCATTATCGCTTCCAGGGGGTGACTATCGCCATCGCCAGGCAGTGCCATTCGATGTGCGCACATTGGTGTTGATACAGAGGCACCTAATTAACTCCATGTCTCTTTTTGCCATGTACACTCCTATCGCATGTACACATGATATGACGTTCTTGCTTCTACGGCAGACAGCTGCACTCACTAAAGGACGATGTGTGTTGCATCGCTCAGATTAGTAAAATTGGGATTTGTATGATCCCTGGTTCATAGGAATTATCAAAAGATATTGCAATTACAAAGAGAATCGGGGAAGTGGTAAAAGAAAAAAATGCATCTGCAGCACAAGCAAGCAGATTATATCATAATTGTTAAACAAAGCTAAATTCAAACAGACCTGATGGACGTTAGGAAAACCAAGACTACTCAAAACTTCTTGTCCGGATTCCAAGGTCTCTGAAATCTGAATTTGAGTCAGTCCCCCAAACTAACGGGAAACTACGTCATCAACTAGGAGTCAAGCAAATAACACACGGAGACCAGTATATCCCTCAGAAGACCAACTCGACAACCATGAAAAAATAAAGGTGGCAGCAGCAGCACATAGCCATCTGTTTTGTAGCAATTGTAAGGGATATTCTTTGGAGGATTAGGTTATGATTTTCTAGGGTACGGATCAGTAAGCATGAAACGGTTATTTTCGGTGTTTGCTATAGGTCCCACTAACAAGGAAGAGAACCTGTCCAAAGTTAAATGGAATGCTTGAGGGGTACTCCCGTCAGTGTTATGATTATTGGGTCCTGAACCAGTTAAGAAAAAAAAAAAATAACCATGATATCTAGATGGAACAAATGGGAACAAACAACATCATGGGATCATGCTAAATTAGTAATGGTAGTTTACTAAGTCTCTTTCAGGTCCTGCACATAAGGGCTCTGCAATAACACATCTGGCGAGCATTCCGTTGTGACAGTGTCTCTGGTAGGCCGACATGTTCAAGAATGTACAGACGTAATGTCCTCCACGTAATACTTGAATAGTAAAATTACTCGCGGTTATTCCATGCGATTGATTAATACAAATTGGTTTGTGGTGTTATATTCTAACTTTTTAAATATACTTTTTACAGGTTTAACCAATTTTTTTTAGTATTTGAAGATGATGAATAACGTTTTCAGTATTGCAAATCCAACAATATGTTTTAATAAACTCATAATACATTACTGCTTAAGATATTGATTTTCCTATTTACTGGAAAAAATCCTGCCGCATCAACATTTAAGGTCATTAGCAGCATATTCAAATTATTGCGACAGAGTGGGGTTTAGGGTGAAGCCCCTAGGTAAAGAAGTTTTTTGGTTCATAAGACTATGTTTGTGGATTTCCAGAATGGTTAATGGTTTAAACAAATAAATGTGCCAGACATCGTAGGTCATATAGCTTTATGATAAAGTATTGTGGCGAAAATTATAAAAATAAGTTAACGATTCGCATAAGTGACTGAAGAAGAAAAAGAAAAGGAAAGGGGGAGAAGAAAAGAGCCAGAAAAATGAGTTGAGGCGAGGGCTTGAGGTCCAAGGCAGGGTGATCCCCTTCATTGGGCCTCAGTCTCCGTCTCCTAAGCCCCCCCTCCCCCTCCCATACACACACACGACAATATAGAGTAAGGGATTGCGGGTGCTTTAGATAACTATTGATACTCACAATTACAGTTCAAGGACCACCTGGTCATAAGTATGACTTCATGGAAATAAAACCAAGAATTTCTAACTCGCAGATGAGAGCTGAGATGCTTATAATTTCCATTCTTTTAGATTTGTAGAGAAAACTAGGCGTTTTTAAATATTTTTATAACCACTCTTTTAATATCCAATCTAAAATAGATATATTAGAAACTTTAATGAACCATTTATGGAACATTTGATTAGCTTTATCATGACACCGAAGTCATTGAAATGGAACAAATGGTTGAGGCGGTTATCGAATGAATGGCAAAAAATGCATTCTGACTTTTGGTCTTTTTATCAGCGTATTCATCGTTATAACTACATCCATTAGATGATTTTGAAGGCTTTTGGTGTTGGGTAAACCTAAAATTAGTATGATTACTGCCCAGAAGCGGCATCGCGTTCAGTCTTGAGTGCCGTCCACACGATAGGGCACTGCACGACGGGCAATCGCTTAATGCCCACTGCTCCGGCATTACGAGACAGGCAACCTAGAGGAGTGCCCTTCCCCGTGATCGAGTGATTTCACCTGTTAAGGCCGTTTGCCTGGTAGTCTGACCCTGGGTATGGATAGACGACCCTGCCAAAGGACGAGGACACAGGCTTTACCGGTATTACTTTATTTATTGAACATTTTCTGCCGCGTCAACATCTAAGGTCATTAACGGCGTATTCAAAATATAGCGACAGGGTGGGGTTTGGGGGCGAAACCCCAGGTAAGGAAGTTTTTTGGTTCGATAAGGCGATGTTTGTGGATTTCCAGATATATAAAACAAATAAATGTGCCAAACATCAAAGGGCACATAGTATTACGATAAAGTACTGTGGCGGAAAGGGTAAAAATGAGTTAACGATTCGGATAAGTAGACAGAAGAAGGGGATGAAGAACAGATGGAAAAGGAAAGAGGGAGAAGAAAAGACCATGCAAAATTTGTTGACTCGAGGGCCGAGGTCCAAGGTAGGGGTGATCCCTACATTGACCCTTGTCCCCCCCAACAATGAGCAAGATATTGGGGGGGTGGGGGGTATGTTCTGAACTTAGTTGTCCTATAGTATCATAAAACAAGTTAACTCCTGGAAAGTTTTTGTGTAATTATGCTATAGTCTACTTTATTTGTATGTTCTTTGATCTAATCCTTATATTTTTGTCATTATCATTTTTGTACCCAACCTACCTGCGCGTGGAATGATATGAACCAAAATATGAATTTATTATCTAATAGTCTGCTTCCACAAGAGAGCTTTTGTTTTCAGGAGGCTCACCTATTCCTATTTGTGTATGTCAAACTGTGAATATGTACACTGACTAAATAAACGTTATCTCCATCAATAACACTAGCCGGTTTGACAAAATCCAGAACCCAAAGACGCGCACTTTGATGTAATACGTTCCTTGGCTACCAAAACACGGCTTCTTAAAGTCCTCGCAGAACGACCCACTTAGGCCAGCTCAGAGTGGAATGTAAGTAAGGTCAAAACTTTTTCAGAGAAGAACAGGTTGTCAAAGCAGAATGTGTGAGGTTCTGTAAGGATGTCTGATAGGTTGGGAGGTCGGTGAAAGGAGGATAGGTGGGGGGAAAGCAGAGGTACGGGCTGCCTTAAAGCGTGGGCAGGACAAAAGAAGGTGTGGAACTGAAAGAGGGACAAAACATAGGGAACATAGGGGTGATCAGAGTGTGCCAACGGACAGAAGTGTGTTAGACGGGTGTGGCTAATGCGTATGCAGGCGAGAGCCGCCTCCCAAAGTCTACTCCGATGAAATGGAGCTGGCCAGGATGAGATTGATAGTTTTACAGTATGTAATTTATTAGTGCGGAGACTTAACCAGAAAGATTATACAAGAAGGTGGGGCTAATAAATCCGTGGCTGGAATATGTGATTCCAACATGGCTGGGTACCCAGCAAAATCTGATAGTTTTATGGTGTGTGGACAGGTAGAACGACCAGTTCTTGATCTTACAAACAAGGTGTTGGTAAAGTGTATTGACTTTATGAGAATTAATGAGTTATAGGAGTCAGTAAAAATAGTGAAAGAGGAAGAAGGGAGTGAGTGTTTTTTAAGGCAAAAAGGAGTGCGTACAGTTCTGTATTAAGGACACTGGATTCAGGAGGAAGGGGGTACTTGAAAGTGCGAGTTAGGAAGGTTACTGCGAAACCAGCACCAGAGGTGGATTTGGAACCATCAGTGTAAACATGAATACTGGAGGAATGAATGGAGACATTGTCAAGGAAATGGGTGAGAAGGACAGCGGGGGAAGTATTTGATTTTGGTGTGTCAGGGAAAACAGAGGAGCAAATACAGAGGTAAGGTATAAGCCATGGAGGGACAGAATGAACAGAGAAAGGGAGAGGTCGGAGTTGGAGAAAAGGGGAATGGGAGAGGAAGCTATCCATGGGAATGGAGAAAGGAGTAGGTAATCGTGGGATAGTTAGTTTAGTGAGGGAAAGTTGGTGGAATCGAGCATAGCATCGGAGAGGGAGAAGCGTACGGCGTCGAGAGAGAGATGGGATGCCTGATTCAGTGTACAGACTTTCAACTGGAGAGGAGCGGAAGGCACCTAGGGTTAAGCGAAGACCACAGTGGTGTATTGTATCAAGATGGACATGGAGAGAGGTTGAGGCAGAGGAGTAGATATGTCATCTATAATCGAGAATAGAGAGGATCAAGGGAACATGAAGATGAAGGAGAGTTTTGCAATTTGAGTCCCAGGATATATGGGATAGAGTGTGTAAGATTCGAAGACAGTGGGAGCTTTTCCTTTAATGTAAAAGATATGGTCTTGCCAAGACAATTTGGAGTAAAAAATAATGCCTAGGAATTTGCCAGAGGAACGGTATTGGAGTGGAGTGTCATATATGAAGAGTGGAGGTTGGGGACCTACACGTGCGAGAGAGAAAAGGATGGAGAAAGATTTGGAGGTAGAAAAGCGGAAGCAAAGGTTAGTGGCCCAGGAAGATACTGATGATATTGCAGACTGAAGAAATTGGCGGAGATTTGGTATGGATGTGCCAGAGGCATAGATGATTAAATCATCAACATATAGTGATGACTGGGCTCCTGGTGGTAGAACTGAGACAATTTACAGCAAGAAGGAATAAAGTGGTACTGAGCACAAAGCCTTGTGGGACGCCTTCTTTTTGAGGAAAGAAGGATGATGTGGCAGAGGCAATTTTGACCTGGAAAGTGCGTTGGGAGAGGAAAGACTTTATAAAGACACCCATGTTTCCATGTATGCCTAGAGAGAACAATTGTTGGAGAATATGGTACCGCCATGTAGTATTATATGCTTTTTCTAGGTCAAAGAATATAGCTAGTATGGATTCATGGCGTCCAAATGCAGATGTAATATATGTCTCAAAATGAGCAAGGGGGTCAGCTGTGCTTCGGGCACGGCGGAAACCAAACTGGGAAGGACAGAGAAGATTGTGAGATTCTAGATACCACATTAAGCGGAAGTTAACCATTCGCTCTAGTAGTTTGCACAAGCAGCTAGTTAGTGCGATGGGGCGATAGTCTTGAGGGAGGTTACTCGAATTATTGGGTTTCAGGAAGGGGAGGATAAGAGCTTCTCGCCAATGAGAAGGAAAATTTCCTGATGTCCATATGTGGTTGTAAATTGTTAATAGGAAGGATAAGGAGGAAGATGGGAGTTGCCGGAGCATACAGTAGTGAATACCGTCTGGGCCTTCATGAGTGTTGTGACATGACTGTAAGGCAGCACTGAGTTCAGAGTAAGAAAAGGGAGCATTATAGGACTCAGCAGAGGATAGGGTGAAGATAGTTGTGGAGTCTGACAGTGGATGAGGAGTTTCAGTGTTAGTTTGGGACTCAAGAGTTTCTGGTGGTCTTAATAGAAGAGAAGTTTGGAGATAGGTGAGAGCCACTACTGACCTGGCTGAAATAGTCACCAAGTTCATTAGCGACTTGGAGAAGATCAGAGATGAGGGTATCTCGAATATGGAGGACAGGGGCTGGATGGGGGGGATATTTGCCTGATAGTTTATGGATCCGGCGGATGCTCTTTTAAAGGAGATAAGGGCTGATAGTTGATGAGGGGTACCTCGTTTATAGCGGTAACTGTTCCAGGCCGCACGTTTTAAGCGAAGCGCTTTAGTGCAATCAGAATTCCACCATGGAACACATTTGGAGGTATAGGGTCTTGAGGTTCGAGGGATAGCTGTATGGGCAGCTCTTAGGACTGTAGTTGTGAAACATTGTATAATATCTGAAATGGATGAGAGGGAGGATGAAGGGATATGAATAGCAGAGAGTGAAGTGAAAGTACGCCAGTCGGCTCTATCAAAGCACCAGCGTGAGGAGTTAGGAAGTGGTACATATGAAGTAAGAGAAAGGATAACTGGAAAGTGGTCACTATAGGGAAAGTGGTCTAGAACTGACCAATGGAAATGTAAATGAAGAGAAGGGGAGCAAAGAGAGGTCAATGCATGAAAAAGATTGCGTGCGTGTATCAAAGTGTGTGGGGCGATCTGAATTAAAAGTCTCTTGAAGGCATATAATGGATGGGTTATAAGAAGAAAAAATATGACTAAGCTCGGGTTTGTGAGAACGGAAACCGCGAATATTCCAATGAATGATAGTTATTCATTCGTTGATTTATGAGTGATAACGATTGCAGTACGTGCTGGAGAATTTGAAGGGTAAGGAGCTAGAGGGTGGGATAAGGAATGAGAGGGAAGGAGGTGTTGTATCAGGAGGTGGATGGTCTGGGGAAGGGAATAGTTGTGATATAAGGGATTAACGTGTGAATCCAGGAGGGAGTGGAAGGGATAGAGGGGATGGCGGGAGGGTTAATGTAGGTGGAGCTGGAGTAGGGGGGGATGGGCTGTGTTGGTTTGGGACTCGAGAGTTTCTGTAATGGAGTTCGTTGGGGGAGTTTTGTGAGACAAAAGTTTTCTTGTGAGGGGGGGGGGGGGTAAGAGAAGACTGGTGTCTGAAGAGTAGGGGCAAAGGAAGGTGGTGATTGTGTGGTAGGGGAAGAGGGGTGAAACGTTTAGTCTGTCTGTTGCGAGTAGTGCAGGGAGGGAGATGGGAAGGTGTTGGGGCTGTAGTAGAGATAGGAGTGTCTGGATTTAGGATGGCAAAAGAATTTGACTGAGGAAGGTAGGAGGTAGAAGAGGGGAAGTTCAATGGAGGGATAGGTTTAGGGGAGGGTGTAGGTGCCTGGGAAGTAGGGGGAGTGGCATAGTTAGCAATATTACTGGAGTAGGGAGTAAGAGAACAAGTCTGAATCTGAGAGTTGCTACCTCAGACTCAAATTTGTAGGTGGGGCAGCCTCTATAAAATACATTATGGAGGCCGCCACAGTTTGCACATGTGCGTGATTGTGCAGAGCAACAACGCCAACAATTTTGGCACTGCCGAGGAGGAGGTTGATATAGTCGGACAGGGAGGGATTCTCCACCGATGTATACATTAAAGGGAAGGTCATGTCTACGAAAAGTAATTTAGGCAATGTTAGTGGGGTTCTTACGATGACCTCTAAGAGGAATGGAGTAGCACTGTACTGATACCGCATCATAGTCCGTGAGACAGGCGAGTAAGTCTTCCCACAATTTGACCAATTTTTGTTATATATAGGGCAATTTGCTGGGGAGGTAGAAACAGTTCCGGTGCAAGTATTGGGGGTTGGATGGGGTTACCATACAGATCAGTTAGATTTGATAATGCTATAGCTTAGTTTTCAGATGTTACCGTGACGAGACGGGAATGGTCGGGTCGGTTACGGAAAGAGACTTTGCCTACTTGTTTTTGGAGACATTGCTGGAAGAGAGGGGTGTAGTCAGAGTAAGCTGTGGGAGGGATCACGAAAAATCGGTCCCATTTGGCTGGGCTAAATAGAGTATTTAAGATTTTTGTAGAGATGGGGGTAGTAGGACAGGGGCGTGTGGAAGAGGGAGTAGTGTTGAGGGAGGTAGTGTTATGGAGAGGTGGACAATAAGGCTGTAAGGTAGTAATAAGGGAGGATGGGGTAGTTGATGAAGGTTGTGTGGGTAGAAGTGTTGAAGTTGAGCATGTTGGGGGGAGTAGAAATGTCTCCTGGGGGTTGAGTGTTGATTAGGGTGGATACTGTACTAGTAGGCATTTTGGAGGGGGTATTAGTTGTAGTGTTCGGAGCCGTGGTCAAAGGAGAGCCTGGGGTTGGGGAATCGGGGGAGTTTGAATTAGTGGGGTTATCTGATGAAGGGGCAAGCCTAATTGCCCCTAATAATGGTATAAAATCTTCATTGTTGGCCATGGTAGGCCTGGAGTATGTTGGGGAGAGAAACGGTCCACCTAGACAACTAAAGCAGGGGAATACTGTGCCCATGGCTCCCTCAGGCCGTTCAGGACTGGCACAGTCAGCCTTTCATCCTTTCAACACGGCTCTCACACCTTAGGAAGTGGATAGTAGAAGGGGTTGGTGAAGGGACAGAAACGAAAAAGTAGGAGGGGGAAAAAAAGGACTATGCAAAATTAGTTGAGCTGAGGGCTGAGTCCCAAGGTTGGGGAGTTCCCCAGCATTGGGTCCCAGTCTCCGCCTCCTAAGCCCCCCCCCACGATAACAACGGGCAAGGGATTGAGGGGGGGGGGGGCGGAAACGAAAATGCAGGAGGGGAAAAAGACCGTGCATAATTAGTTGAGTCGAGGGCTGAGGCCCAAGACCGGAGAGATCCCCAGCAATGGGTCCGTCTTCGCCTCCTAAGCCCCTTCCACCCATACGACCACAACGGACAAGGACTGGGGGGGGGGGGGGAATGAAAAGCGAGTGTACGGGCTTCCGTAGAGAGGGAGCAAGATAGGATATGTGGGACTGAAAGAGGAACTTTGCGTGAGAAGCAGAAACGTGGGTTGGAGCGTGACAAGAGGCATGAATGCGCGAGTCGGGTGTTCTGCTGTATAGGTCCGAAAAAAGGAGAGATGGAAATTTATTGGTGGTCAGACCTGACCAGGTTGATTAGGCGTATGGACTATACGAGTGAAACAGAGTTGCACGAGTGTGTGAAAATGAAGGATCAGGAAGTTATATTGGACATGCGTTGTAAAGCGAAGAGGTTAGCATGTTTTGGTGTAAGAACGTTCGATTCAGGAGGAAGGGAAAAGTTGTATGAAAGAGTGAAGGGCTATGGCTAAACCAGTACCCGAGCAAGAGAGGGGGAGGGAGGAAAAGAAAGAGGAGCGAGAGAGGAAAGTGAAAGTGAGTGAGAGAAAGGAGATGAGAAAGAGAAAGAGAGAGAGATAAAGTGAAAAAGTAAGAGAGAAAGTGAGACAGATAAAGAGAGAATGAGAATGAGAAAGAGAAAGTAAGAGTGAGAGAGTGAGATAGAGAAAGTGAGAGAAAATGAGAGAGAACGTGAGAGAGAGAGAGAGAGAGAGAGAGAGAGAGAGAGAGAGAGAACGTGAGAGAAAGTGAGTGAGAAAGTGAGAGTGAGAGAGAAGGTGAGTGAGAGAGAAAGTGAGAGTGAGTGAGAGAGTGAGAGAGAAAGTGAGAGTGAGTGAGAGAGAGAAAGTGAGAGTGAGTGAGAGAGAAAGTGAGAGTGAGTGAGTGAGAGAAAGTGAGAGTGAGTGAGTGAGAGAGAAAGTGAGAGTGAGTGAGAGAGAAAGTGAGAGTGAGTGAGAGAGAAAGTGAGAGTGAGTGAGAGAGAAAGTGAGAGTGAGTGAGAGAGAAAGTGAGAGTGAGTGAGAGAGAAAGTGAGAGTGAGTGAGAGAGAAAGTAAGAGTGAGTGAGTTTAATGCAAATTTCTTTTCATGTTAAAAATCATTTTATGTATACAAGGGTAAGAAAATCACAGCTTCTATTCCATATATCTCTTATTTCCATCTTTATAACAAATATGTGTCATTCAGACACTGCTGTGAAAAGTCCTGGTATGGGAATTTTTGTCTGACAACCACTAACATCAGTACAAAACTGAAAATAAAGTAACAATTTTGAATAAAAAAACAAACTACCATTGGGTTTTTCTTGTCACAGCCGTGTCAGTGAATGAATATAATTTGTACTTAAAACCATCAATTTACATGAAATGAAAAACTTTAGAAACATCTTTGTGATGTCTCCCTCAGACATGAGCAATACAACTTGTAGCAAAATTGGAGCGCCAATATTCAGGTAACATGATCAGTGATTGCATGCCATTTGGGACAACTTCCTGCATCTAGATATATACATAAATGCACACATGCACACACAGACACACGCGCACAAACACACAAACACACACACACACACACACACACACACATTCTCATGACGACACACCTTCCAGACCTGCAGCTTCTCTCTTCTATGACCAGCTGAGAGGATTGGCAAAATCTCTCATCTTCAACACAGGAAACATTAAATTCCCATTGGCTTCTGGTTTTCTCCACTTGTTCTTTAAGCACTGCACTACCTTGACAGTCATTTGCTATCATGTACAATGCAGATTTGTATGCAAGTGATCTTTTTCCCCCACTTTAAACATAACACGCAACACACTATATGGCTAATCACCGATCGTTAATGTCATTAAAGAAGCTAAAAATACTTTCCTGTAAAATTAAAAAGCAAAAAAAACAAAAAAATAAAGAAAAATAAAAACTCATTATTATTTATAAATATACAGAGGACAAATCCAAGTTTGAGATTGAGACCAGTTAACAATAAACTTTTACAGTTGAAATTAAAAAAATAAAATTTACTGGCACTGCCATATTGGAGCGTTGAAATTCAGGTCCACTGGGTCTGGCACAAATCTGAGTGAGCTCTACATCTAAGTGACTTTGATGTCACTGTATCAGCATGGCAGTGAAATTGGGTGCAAAATCATGTACAATTAACACATGCAAATGAAGAAAACAAAAAGGGAGGGTAAGGTGGAAGAAAAAGAAGCTTTACAAGCCTTAGCAGAAAAGCAAAATGTTCAATACAATGCCTTTGGGACTGGACAATTTAATCCCATGTCTTTGAAGTTGTTATACAACTAGTGTGGATGAAATTACAAAATCCTATAGTTTCTCTCGGCTGCTCCTCCACACATCCCAGGCACTGTAAATGCTAACACTTGAACAAAATTCTTTGCCATACCCAATTATACAAAAAATCTCAATCTGCTATTGTAAATATTCAATTATCTTTAATGGCAGAATAGAATGACTGTTTTTTACCAGTGAAGACATAGTAGAAATACCATACAAGTAATAGAATTAAAATATTGATTAAGGCATCTTGACTGGAGATAATGTGTCAGCTTTTGTGATTTGTGGACGAACTATTTAAAGCAAGTGAAAATTTACTGTCATGCCGACAGTCACTTCCTTGGCACAAAAATAAATCATTCAGAGTAAAGCAAGAATAATTTCCTTGTGTATCCATAAGATAATGGAAGGATGAGGGGCAGCACTCAGCATCTAAGCACATAATTGTGGGTCTTACACCCCATGATATACCACAGACAGTGCATAGGAAAATATGACTACAATCATATTAAAAAATATCAATAGTACAGCAGTTTGGGAAGTGTTCTCTATACAAGGAATGCAAAATGAACTGCATGATTAAACAGTATGCTCTCAGCATTCATAGAAATGAAAGCAATAACTAGATTGCCACTGAAGGCAGAATCACGGTGTGGAACTGGATTGGACCACTCAAAAACTGTGCCATTTCTAGGGTCTGTTATCACCTCCTCATTCATTTCAAAACTTCTACAAAAAACAAAAAAAAAAAAAAAAAATGTCTTTAAACAAGAATGGAGAGGGGATGGCTACATCAAAAGCTAGATGCTGTATCAAGTTTAAACTGTCAGAAATGTCACCACAGATAAGTCCCTTCGATGACATTTCCTTTATATAAATATTCTGCACTGATAACAAATACCAGTGCTTAATTCTTATCTATATATAAATAATTTCATTCCTGGAATATTTTTCTTTCTATAATAGACTATAGAACCCATATTGACAGGAGAGAAAAATAGAGGGATTCTAAGCAAGACAAAAACCAAGCTTTGGTCTATAAAATACACGAAGAGGAAATTATGGTTCAAATCACTCTCGTCATGGAGGTGCAAGTCTGTAGGAATTATTGTGATAAGAAAAAATATATATATTAAAAATAACAATAATTAGAATAATAATGCTAATGCAGATTATATCTAACTGATTTTGCATGAAAAGATCTCAAAAGCCTTTACAAAACACTCCCTGAACTAAACCCCGCGCGGTCAGAAATTAAAATCAAAGAGATCACTTAGGCCCTCCGTGTGATCAAGAGAAAAGGTGTAGTCTGTATCCGAAATAGGTGGCTCTAGGGCAAGGAATGGTGGCGGTGAAGACCCAGATGAGTAGCCAAGCATTAAATCTTCAGATCCACCTGGAAGGGAAAAGACAGGACAAAAATTAGTGCTTAAAATTAGAATACTAAAGAAGAATACATAAAGCGGTTAATTTCTTAATAACACTTAATAATCATATTTCAAGCCAGTATATGTCCTTACATCTCTAAGATAACATGGACTCTTACTAATATGGTGGAGGGAAGGAGGGAGCAGAGAGGGAGGGGGGTGGAAGAGAGAAAAAAACACACATGTGTATATATATATATATATATATATATATATATATATATATATATATATATATATATGTATATATATATAATTACATACATATATGTATATACACACACATATACGTAAATATATATATATATATAATTACATACATATATGTATATACACACATATACGTAAATATATATATATACATAAATATATATATATATAAATATATATATATATATATATACATATACATATAGATATACATATATACATATATACATATACATATAGATATACATATATACATATATATCATCATCGGCCAAAACCAATCCACTGCTAGACATAGGCCTTCCCAATCTTTTTAAACCTTGTCTGTTTTGCGTGTGTGTGTTTTTTTTTTTTTTTTTCTCCAGTCTTGGCCCCCACATTTCGTTATTTTGCCATGCCATCTTGTCATTGGTCTGGTCCTTGCCCTCTTTATGTTATCTAGAGCCCAGTCCATTACTTTCTTTGTCCATCTGTTATCCTGCCCTCATCCAATCTAGTCTAATTCCCATACATAATATATAGACATATATATGCAGATAATATATATACATACATATATACATATACATACATACATACATATATACATATACATACATACATACATACACACACACATATAGATATATACAGAAATATCTATATATCTATATACACAACTATCTATCTATCTATATATAACAGCATTTTCTTCCAGTCCCTCCGGTTGTAATACATTTCCCTCCTCTCCCCCGCATACTATTAATCCATCTAAAACTAATTCTCCTCTCCTGGCCCACTTCTCCTTTACCTATAGTAAATACTGTCATATGCATTTGCCTTCCCTACAACACCTGCAGAAACTGGTTATTCCCATTTAATTACCATTTCTCTTCTTTCTTTGTATCTAATCCACTTATTTACCAGTACTGATCCACTTATTAACCTCTCTTCCTCACACACTCCAACATGATAATTGCACAAACCTAACCCGCATCATCAGTTAAGCAATTGCAAACACGGGCAAACTCAAACCCTTCTTGCACTTGTGTTCTGGCGTCGAGAGGGGGGTTCCAGACCATGCTGAATCCACTGGTGCTATGGTAACTTGACCAGACACAGGACCAGGAGATCCAACACAACCTACAACCCTGTGTCATTACTCCAGGTCCATATACTTCACATGATGAAATAACGATACTTATGAACAAGAAACATTCTAGCACTAATTGATGTTCTTGTAATCTATTTTTCTTCCAGAAAGTGTTATTTTTCCTCAATTCTCTTGCTAGTATTTAGAATACCACAAATGTAAGATCATGTATATTTTTTTCTTCTTTTTTCTTTTTTTACTTATTTTTAAACCTGGAATGAAAATGACATTTGATAACATTCACACAAACAAGCTTTCCTTAGGAACTCTCCATTAAAAGAAGCTGTAGAGATTCCTCTCTCTGTTTTCTTATGAAGAGAATTTAACTTTTTACCTGTTTCCTGGCATCTGTAGATATTCTGTTGCATTCAACATGGAGCCTGGAGGTAACTAACACTGTGATACGGTTTTAATGTGCCTCTGTGGGCATACCACAGTGGAAGTTCCTGCAGCCACCATGTCATTTCATGATGTACAAATATCCATTACGCACCAAAGGAGTTTCCTTTCTGTGACTAAAAGTACTTCTTTTACTGAAAATATTCATAATTACAATTCAAAAGAACTTTCTGTCAAAAGAAATTAATTACCTGCACTTTGGTCTTCCATCTGAAGCTGGAGCTTACCACCAACAGGTCCCAAATCATCAGAACCCAATATAAGGGCACTACGGATACTGTCATCATCTAAATCTAAGCTTGGTGAGGGTCCTAGAGGGTCGTCACCTTCATCTGGGTCTGGTAGCTCAGTCTTTATGTTAACCAGGCTAGGGGATAAAGGCTCCTGGAAAGAAAATACAAATTTAAATACTTTAATGTATATCCTAGAAAAGTATATACATTTTTTTTTCTTTCTTTTTACAGCAGGAAATCTTAAAATTATTAATAAATAACTTTTTCATAAAGTCATCTATTATCATCTAATATCTTTTTCCATTATCTATAAAACAAAGATGCATTTTAATCACTGGCTGTGGATGACAAGATTTTACAATAAGGAATCAACCTGAATACTGACCCACTACTTAGGATAATGATAAAGTACTGCTTACCTTCTTTGGTGTGGTGAGCTCAGGTTTTTGGGTTTGTAGCAAAGCCTTGCTAGCTCTAGTCCGTGTGGGTCTTAGTTTTGCCCTTGAAGTGGCTGGCAATGGGGTCCTGAGTGGGCTTGTCTTTAGTGGACTTTGTTTGATTGGACTCTGTTTTATAGGGCTTTCCCCAATGCTGGATTCCGATAAGAATACCTCAATTGGACCATTTTCACTCTTCAAGTGAATTTTATAACCCTGAAAAATAACAACCACAATAACATACTGAGTCACTAATATCATCTTCACCTTCAAAAATATAAACATCAAACCATATTTGGAATGAAGTGCACGAGAATATTTATCAAGCAACTGTGGCAAAAATTTACCTGCTCTTTGACCTCTTGTGGAACCTGTAGTTGTGTACCAGGTGGCGCTTTCACAGCAAACACAGTTTTGTCTTTATAATATCGGATGGTGTGAAGATCATGGTATGTAATGTAGGCATATCTTTTGTCCTGACTCATCTGCAGGAGGTCTCTCTCTGTTGAAAGAAAATTTAAACATACCCTAAGTATGGCCATGCAAAACTTGCAACATTCTTAAAAAACTTGCAACATTTACAAATTAATAATTGAAAGAACAAATACCTTTAAAAGTGTATAAACCAAGCTAACAACCTTAAAAATTCTCAAATTTATGTAAACTTGTAGAAACTTAAGCACATCATTTTCTCCTCAGCGTGAAAATGGATTGTGCTCAAGTCCCAATTAATATTCCAGGCATGCGGCACATACTTGGTACCGATCAAGTATGTAATTATTAGCCTGGGTATATGGTAATGAAACTCTATGCTGAGAAAAGAATCTAGGTATATACAACAATAATATTTAACAAACCTGCTTGTTCTATTAATCTGTCAAGTTCATTTTCTTTGGAAGCAAGATGTTCAACATCACCCTCTAAATTTTGACTGCTCATCCGTGAAGCTCTGAAATCACAGAAAAAATATTAGTATATAATTTTTTTTTTTTTTCCATCTCTAAAGTTGGTGCTTTGTTTTCTTGGTAGATTTATATTTATAAAACCAGGTTTTCTTGTACCCCATGATGATGATAAGTCCAATAGTTCCATTCAAGACTTTTTATATAGACTTTCTGACTGAGTCATTCTAAAGGAGACATTGCTCAATGAAATGCAGGAGCCCATTTTCTACTTTCAAGACAAAATGGTAAGCAAAAAAAGTACGAAGTAGAGTTCTGGTACAAAATTGTCAAAAAAGCAACTTTTGCAGCATTAAAAACCTAGAAGTTCAGTATATGTTTAGCAGGCCATAATTTTTAGTCCTGCTCTTTTTTAATATATAAAAACTGAAGTTTTTGAAGTCAATAGATAAGGATAGATAGATAAAAAAATAAGAGCTGACTGATAGATAGGCTGAACAAATTGATAGTCAGGTACATAGATGATACTTAACTTACATTTAACTACATTAGAAAATTAGGCTGCACTATTCATTAACCTATCTCAACCTATAAGGAACATGAAAATTTACCATGGATATCTTCAATGCAAAGGTGAAGAAATATCAGCAAGATGTTTTTAGAAGTGAAGTCTGTTAACAAAGATAAGGAAGAGCAAGAAATTAAATGAAGGAGGTGGGGGAAATATGGAGGAAGCAGAGCAGGACAGAAACTATTAGTAGTAGGTATCTCTTACAAACATTATAACCAATCATCCTTACAAAAAAGCTTTTATACAAATTGCAAACTGTACACAGCAAGCACAACTTGTTATTGGCAATCCCATAAAAAATCATAAAAGTGTAGTTGCTTATCAATGAATCTGAAGGTTCCAACAACAAAATAGTATACCATTTTCTACTTACAGCCACTGAACATTATTTTTGGACTTTTTGTTGACTAGACCAATTCCCTCTAAGACGTTTGTGATATCATATATTCTCCTCTTCTGAACAGAAAGCATGTCAGAGGCCTGTAATCAAACAAAACAAGACAATGCGATTATATCTTCTACTAAGAGAAAAAGAAGCATATTACAATCCTGGTTAAAAACAAATGTTCAATCTGCAACCCTTCTTTGCATTATTTTAAGGCAAAGTAAGTGTTACAAATCAAAGTTTAATTTTCCAGACATGCGGCACACACAAGGAAAATTCCCCATATGTAATTTTTAGTCTGGGTGACCAGATGCCAACCTCCAACTATGGTTTGGAGGTCATGAACAAAATAAGGAGTGCATTGATAGAGCTACTTTTTTGTGCATCTGATCTCTAAACTATATAAGTGGTGTAACAACTTAAATATTAATTTATTCTATGATTATATAAACAAACAAGTGAGACAATATCTATTTTCAACTTCAATTATATCCATGTAACTTGACAAACACAACCTGACACAAAATAACAAAATAATTTACTTTCTTTTTAAAACAACTAAGTAATATCTTTCAGAATAGCAAACTAAATTTTTTGTCACCGTATATTTACCAACAGACCAGTATAATGCTACGTCACAAATTTATTAACGAGAGCTTTGAATCCTTACCCTATTGAGATCAACAGTGCCATCAGGTGCCGATTGGAGTAGGTCAACAAAGCGTTTTGTAAGGAGCCCGAGGGAGGTGTCATATCTAGACGACTTACCCGGGGATGGTGCCGGAGGGACGGCTAAAATAAACAATCAGTGCTTTACATTTCATTGTTAAATTTAAAATGCTTTAGTATAACTAAGGAAATAATATTATGTAACTTTATATACAAGTAAAAAAAAAAGTACTTATTTAACAGAAGCACTACACTTGTAAGCTTAAGACATCCCTCAACTTCATAAATTTTTTATTATGGAAATTTAAAGAACTCTAGTAAATGACTGGGGATAATTTAAACACTGAAGTACTGCGTGTAGGCAATATCTTATGATGCATTTGGAAACTGCATTGCAGCACCATTAACCCCTTGTTCATGATTGGCATCTACTATAATGCAATGGTGGTGTAGTACCAATGCCACTGGTGGCATCCCTATAGATGCAGCCCAAACGGATATAACAGTCTGGCGGACCACACACTGGGTTAATCCTATGCTTATGGTGAGCTTGCTTGAAGGTGTGCATCCTTATCAATTGTTCACTGGATTTGCTCTAGTTTTGTCATTCAGGAGCTACAGCCCCTCATAAACAGGGTTAAATTGTGTATGCTGCAGCCAAGCACATGCACTGAGATAGTAAACATGTACCCCATGCATCTACTTTTACACAAGGGTCGCTGAGTATGTACACTCATATGTGCAAGAAAACCTATTACCATTGGGTTCAGTTATTGGTCAAACTGCCTCAGTCAGATGGATGCTGTTTTGTCTGGGATGTCCTAGGTAATCTCCCACCCAAAGCTAGAATACTGGCTTGAGGTGTTGGCCAAGGGAGACTCATAGTTACCATAAATTGTCTCCTTCCATAGGGATACTGGGATATCCGTGGACCCTAAGGTCCATTTATAAAGGAGGGGTAAGTCATAATCGAAGAGATAATAAGAGGAAGTACCTGAAATACTGCTTCAGTGACAGATAATCCCATGATCATAATTGCCAGGGAGCAAACCAGAAAGTTTCCATTACTTATTCTGAATGTTTATTCATATGCATGGTTATGCAGTATTACAAACAAGATCTTTAAAGTCTCTTCTCTTCTTCTATACATTACCTATAAACTTTCACTTCACAGACACTGATGGAGAACATCAAATAAATGACTGAATGGAAGTCTTCCTTATCATCAACATTTTCCAGGGGTACCATCATGACCTGAGGTGTATGTTAAACAAGAGGACACAGTGGGGCATCAGGACATACAAACTGCGCCAGTAATATAGTGGAGACCAGGCACACAAGCACTCTGGGTTTCCATGGAACATAATCAGGGAGAAATTCTCTGCAGTGGATGGACAAGTCGACAGTCAACATCAATGTGGTGTTCTAAGAACTCAGGAGTACAATGACAGCTAGTTCTGCCCTAAGAGGACATGCACAACATATTATCCATATTTGAACCCACTTTGAGGCCTCTGGGAGGGAGTCAGGGAGGATATACCACAAGTACTATGTTTACTGGAGATGTGGCCATTTCATGATTTGTGTGTGTGTGTTTCTCATACTGGGAGACTGGAAGTGCACTAAAAGGGACACATTGGACCCAAGCCAGACAACAAGATTTGTAACCATAACAATAGTAAGTTTAACATGGTAAATTTTTTTGGCATTTAAAAGATTAAATATTTATACAATGGAGAGAGTTTCCATTACTGGACCAACTGGGTTGGTAGAAATTATGTCATCTATTATCAATTTTGCCAATATTCACAAATCCAGAATAAAATATTACCATTTATTTATGGTATCTTCTGCCAATACTAAATGCAGGTATTGTTGGCAACTAAAGTGGTCGAGTAATTACCAAACATTCATCGTATCTGCTTGCACTTCAGCAAAGCATACTACAATACTCTTACAAAAGATTACCAAATTATTTTTGTTACTAATTTCTTTTCTGTAAATATGGATTATACAGTAAACCTACACACATTTAAAAATTTGCTTATCATTTACTGTATAGTTACAATTAAAATATAAACAAGATAAGGATATTTGATTATGGAGTTACTGAAAACTGCGTATAAACTAAGCCCTGAAGTTCATAAAATAGTGATGCCAAGATCAAAATACTATTATCATACCTGGAGTTTTCCCCTTGGACGGTGAGGGAGTGTAGTGTGTGGCCGAGACTGATTTTTGCCTAGCACGTCTGGCAGTCTTCGTGGGTGTTCTGAATCCCTCCCCATCAACACCCCCTTCCTCTAGTACCAACCGCCGTTTTACACTCTGCAAACATTCGTCAAAAGATATTCACGCATCTACTTCTCAAAATACAAGCCCTGTATATGCCAAATATGACACGCACTTGAAAACCTGTAAAAACAAAACAAAATAAAAGCTAGGATATCTTACCTGTGTGCGTCCAGGCGTTACTGTGGAAGTCTCTTTGGAGTTGCTAGGTGTGATGGGGGTTAAGCCATAGCCATGGTCAAGCAGTTGTGTGTAGGTCATCCCATCACAGACACTGAGGACAGTACCCCCAACCAATGACAACCCCCCTGAGGAAGGGGTCCCAACGCTATCCATGTTTTTATTCCACCTGTAAAAGATTTAGTGATTAAATTCTGGAAAAACTAATTCCAACATATATATATATATATATATCAGACAGTTGAGTAACTAGACTTACAACACTGGGAAACCTTCAACTTATTATGTTTTGCACCATATTAAAATTAAAGAAACTTTTCTCAAATATATATCAAGAATTCATTTTGACCTTTTAGAGAAAAGAGAGACACAGATCAAATCTCACTTACAGAAGCTGACTCTCGAATATTTCAAGATAAATAAACACACCTGCACTTGTGCCCAAGCATGCGCATGCACACACACACACGCACGCACACACACACACACACACACACACTTACTTTTTATATATATATAAAAAATTAAATATATATATATATAAATTTTATATATATATATTAATAAATTCAGATAACCATGTACTACATACAAAAAACAGAATGCATGTATGTTCATATATACATAATATATATATATATATATATATACATACACACACACATATATAATATACATACACATATATATATAAATATACATAAAAAAAAAATACATGCATGTGTTTTTTGTATATGCTATACATAACATTATATATAATTTATATATAAACACATAATCAATGATGTACATATACATATCCATACACATACATGTACATATATACATACACATACTTGTACATATATACATACACATACTTGTACATATATACATACACATACTTGTACATATATACATACACATACTTGTACATATATACATACACATACTTGTACATATATACATACACATACTTGTACATATATACATACACATACTTGTACATATATACATACACATACTTGTACATATATACATACACATACTTGTACATATATACATACACATACTTGTACATATATACATACACATACTTGTACATATATACATACACATACTTGTACATATATACATACACATACTTGTACATATATACGTACACATACTTGTACATATATACATACACATACTTGTACATATATACATACACATACTTGTACATATATACATACACATACTTGTACATATATACATACACATACTTGTACATATATACATACACATACTTGTACATATATACATACACATACTTGTACATATATACATACACATACTTGTACATATATACATACACATACTTGTACATATATACATACACATACTTGTACATATATACATACACATACTTGTACATATATACATACACATACATGTACATATATACATACACATACATGTACATATATACATACACATACATGTACATATATACATACACATACATGTACATATATACATACACATGCATGTACATATATACATACACATACATGTACATATATACATACACATACATGTACATATATACATACACATACATGTACATATATAGATACACATACATGTACATATATACATACACATACATGTACATATATAGATACACATACATGTACATATATACATACACATACATGTACATATATACATACACATACATGTACATATATACATACACATACATGTACATATATACATACACATACATGTACATATATACATACACATACATGTACATATATAAATATACATACATGTATATATACAAACACATACATGTGAAAGTATATATACATATATCCTCTGACCAAAGGATGGAATCCAGGTGGATTTCGAAGCTTAAGTCTCACTTTCAATAAATCTAGTTTTTTACATTATGGGGTTTTCTACCATAGTATCAACACAGATAGTGTTTTATTATATATACTATATTTACTATATATATATACATGTATATATACACACATACACACACACACACGTATATATACACACATACACACACATACATGTATATATATACACACACACGTATATATACACACATACACACACATACATGTATATATACACACATACGCACACATACATGTATATATACACACATACGCACACATACATGTATATATACACACATACACACACATACATGTATATATACACACATACACACACATACATGTATATATACACACATACACACACATACATGTATATATACACACATACATACACATACATGTATATATACACACACATACATACACATACATGTATATATACACACACATACATACACATACATGTATATATACACACACATACATACACATACATGTATATATACACACACATACATACACATACATGTATATATACACACACATACATACACATACATGAATATATATACACACATACATACACATACATGAATATATATACATACACATACATGAATATATATACATACACATACATGAATATATATACATACACATACATGAATATATATACACATACATGAATATATATACACTTACATGAATATATATACACACTTACATGAATATATATACACACTTACATGAATATATATACACACTTACATGAATATATATACACTTACATGAATATATATATACACTTACATGAATATATATACACTTACATGAATATATATACACTTACATGAATATATATATATACACACAAATATATATATATACACAAAAATATTTATATATACACACATACATGAACATATATACATACACATACATGAACATATATACATACACATACATGAATATATATACATACACATACATGAATATATATACATACACATACATGAATATATATACATACACATACATGAATATATATACATACACATACATGAATATATATACATACACATACATGAATATATATACATACACATACATGAATATATATACATACACATACATGAATATATATACATACACATACATGAATATATATACATACACATACATGAATATATATACATACACATACATGAATATATATACATACACATACATGAATATATACACATACACATACATGAATATATATACACATACACATACATGAATATATATACATACACATACATGAATATATATACATACACATACATGAATATATATACATACACATACATGAATATATATACACTTACATGAATATATATACACTTACATGAATATATATACACTTACATGAATATATATATACACTTACATGAATATATATACACTTACATGAATATATATACACTTACATGAATATATATACACTTACATGAATATATATACACTTACATGAATATATATACACTTACATGAATATATATACACTTACATGAATATATATACACTTACATGAATATGTATACACTTACATGAATATATATACACTTACATGAATATATATACACTTGCATGAATATATATTATATTATATATATACATATATATAATATATACACACACATACATGTTAGTATATACACAATAGTGTAAATATATACATACATTATATATATACATATACATCTATAAACACATACATTATATATATACGTATATGTATATGTTACTGCATGTATATATATATTACACATATACACATGTGTATATATATACACACACGTGTACAGATATATATGTACAAGTATATATATATATAACCATGTATATATATATATATATATATATATATACATATATTCATATACATATATACATGATACATATACATATGCATATAAACATAAGTACAGAATATATATATATATATATATATATATATATATATATATATTCACATTATATACACAAACATACATATATGTATATATATATACATATTACATAAATGTATATAAAAAGAGTGCATGTATTTGTGCGTGTACACACACACACACACACACTCTTTCTCTCTATATAATATATATATATATCATATTATATATATTATATTATGTATATTATTTAAATTCATATATATATATTTTATGTATCATATCTTTTATATATATATATATATATTTTATAGAATATATATTCTATATAAATAATAACAAAAATAATATTGATGTACAATATCATCTCTAAAAACAATGATTTCACATAAAGGTATTAGAAACCATTTTCAATATACATTTATACACTCACCTATGTCACTAGGTGTACAATTGCCCACAACTGGGCAATATTAGCACCACTCTGTTCCCTCACACTGTAAAGAGAAAGTATTATATCAATAATGCTGGCCTATTATCATGAGTACATATATTAAGAAAAGAAAAGAAAAGATGATAGGTATGATTTTCAATGAATGGTGTTATTGCCAAGTATGACTGAATGAGATTTCCCTGTGCCATTCATATGGTTACTAGTGGTTAAACATAAGCTTTGTGCGTGTTCTCTAATCTCACTACCTGTTTGAGCTGTTTATCTGTTTCCTTCTGTATTCACAAAGAATAGTTGTAGGATAGTGTACTTCTTGCACAACTGCTATTCTATTTCTTATACCATTATACATCATAACAGTATTACAAAGAAGCAGGAACTGGCTCAGTCAACTTGTACATATCCATGATTACAAGGATAGTCTTTGCTAATGTACTGGACAATCAGTCTCTAGTTTGTGATTATGAATCACTACTTTGTATTTACTTGCAACTGGCAGTTATAAACTGAGAAAGAATGAATAAACATAAGACTACTTTGACAGGACAATGAAAAAAGATTGCTTAAATTTTAGTATATGTATGTATATGTAGCATATTTAATATCAATATTTACATTTTTATGTTTCAATATTCAGATTGTGTTCTGTGTGTGTGTGCTCTGTGTGTGTGTTCTGTGTGTGTGTGTGCTCTGTGTGTGTGTTCTGTGTGTGTGTGTGTTCTGTGTGTGTGTGTGTGTTCTGTGTGTGTGTGTGTGTTCTGTGTGTGTGTGTGTGTGTTCTGTGTGTGTGTTCTGTGTGTGTGTGTGTGTTCTGTGTGTGTGTGTGTGCTCTGTGTGTGTGTGTGTGCTCTGTGTGTGTGTGTGCTTTGTGTGTGTGTGTGTGCTCTGTGTGTGTGTGTGTGTGCTCTGTGTGTGTGCTCTATGTGTGTGTGTGCTCTGTGTGTGTGTGTGCTCTGTGTGTGTGCTCTATGTGTGTGTGTGCTCTGTGTGTGTGCTCTGTGTGTGTGCCTGCTCTGTGTGCCTGCTCTGTGTGTGTGCTCTGTGTGTGTGCTCTGTGTGTGTGTGCTGTGTGTGTGTGTGTGTGTGTGTGCTCTGTGTGTGTGCTCTGTGTGTGTGTGCTCTGTGTGTGTGTGTGTGCTCTGTGTGTGTGTGTGTGCTCTGTGTGTGTGTGTGTGCTCTGTGTGTGTGTGTGTGCTCTGTGTGTGTGTGTGTGTGCTCTGTGTGTGTGTGTGTGCTCTGTGTGTGTGTGTGCTCTGTGTGTGTGTGTGTGTGCTCTGTGTGTGTGTGTGTGCTCTGTGTGTGTGTGTGTGTGCTCTGTGTGTGTGTGTGTGCTCTGTGTGTGTGTGTGTGTGCTCTGTGTGTGTGTGTGTGCTCTGTGTGTGTGTGTGTGCTCTGTGTGTGTGTGTGCTCTGTGTGTGTGTGTGCTGTGTGTGTGTGTGTGCTCTGTGTGTGTGTGTGTGCTCTATGTGTGTGTGTGCTCTGTGTGTGTGTGTGCTCTATGTGTGTGTGTGCTCTGTGTGTGTGTGTGTGTGCTCTGTGTGTGTGTGTGCTCTGTGTGTGTGTGTGTGCTCTGTGTGTGTGTGTGTGCTCTGTGTGTGTGTGTGTGCTCTGTGTGTGTGTGTGTGTGCTCTGTGCTCTGTGTGTGTGTGTGCTCTGTGTGTGTGTGTGTGTGCTCTGTGTGTGTGTGTGTGTGTGTGTGCTCTGTGTGTGTGTGTGCTCTGTGTGTGTGTGTGCTCTGTGTGTGTGTGTGTGCTCTGTGTGTGTGTGTGCTCTGTGTGTGTGTGTGCTCTGTGTGTGTGTGTGCTCTGTGTGTGTGTGTGCTCTGTGTGTGTGTGTGTGCTCTGTGTGTGTGTGTGCTCTGTGTGTGTGTGTGTGCTCTGTGTGTGTGTGTGTGCTCTGTGTGTGTGTGTGCTCTGTGTGTGTGTGTGTGCTCTGTGTGTGTGTGTGCTCTGTGTGGTGTGTGCTCTGTGTGCTGTGTGTGTGCTCTGTGTGTGTGTGTGTGCTCTGTGTGTGTGTGTGTGTGCTCTGTGTGTGTGTGTGTGTGTGTGCTCTGTGTGTGTGTGTGTGCTCTGTGTGTGTGTGTGTGTGTGCTCTGTGTGTGTTGTGTGTGCGCTCTGTGTGTGTGTGCGCGCTGCTGTGTGTGTGTGCTCTGGTGTGTGTGTGTGTGCTCTGTGTGTGTGTGTGTGTGCTCTGTGTGTGTGTGTGTGTGTGTGTGTGTGCTCTGTGTGTGTGTGTGTGTGTGTGCTCTGTGTGTGTGTGCTCTGTGTGTGTGTGTGCTCTGTGTGTGTGTGTGTACTCTGTGTGTGTGTGTGTGTGCTCTGTGTGTGTGTTGTGTGTGTGCTCTGTGTGTGTGTGTGTGTGTGTGTGCTGTGTGTGCTCTGTGTGTGTGTGTGTGTGTGTGTGTGAGTGTGTATGTGTGTGTGTGTGTGTGTGTGTGCTCTGTGTGTGTGTGTGTGTGTGCTCTGTGTGTGTGTGTGTGTGCTCTGTGTGTGTGTGTGTGTGCTCTGTGTGTGTGCTGTGTGTGTGTGTGCTCTGTGTGTGTGTGTGTGTGCTCTGTGTGTGTGTGTGTGTGCTCTGTGTGTGTGTGCTCTGTGTGTGTGTGTGTGTGTGTGTGTGTGTGTGTGTGTGTGTGTGTGTGTGTGTGTGCTCTGTGTGTGTGTGTGTGTGCTGTGTGTGTGTGTGTGTGTGCTCTGTGTGTGTGTGTGTGTGTGCTCTGTGTGTGTGTGTGTGTGTGCTCTGTGTGTGTGTGTGTGTGCTCTGTGTGTGTGTGTGTGTGCTCTGTGTGTGTGTGTGTGTGCTCTGTGTGTGTGTGTGTGTGCTCTGTGTGTGTGTGTGTGTGCTCTGTGTGTGTGTGTGTGTGCTCTGTGTGTGTGTGTGTGTGCTCTGTGTGTGTGTGTGTGTGCTCTGTGTGTGTGTGTGTGTGCTCTGTGTGTGTGTGTCACTGAGTGTGTGTGTGTCACTGAGTGTGTGTGTGTCACTGAGTGTGTGTGTGTGTCACTGAGTGTGTGTGTGTGTCACTGAGTGTGTGTGTGTGTCACTGAGTGTGTGTGTGTGTCACTGAGTGTGTGTGTGTGGCACTGAGTGTGTGTGTGGCACTGAGTGTGTGTGTGGCACTGAGTGTGTGTGTGTGGCACTGAGTGAGTGTGTGTGGCACTGAGTGAGTGTGTGTGTGGCACTGAGTGAGTGTGTGTGTGGCACTGAGTGAGTGTGTGTGTGGCACTGAGTGAGTGTGTGTGTGGCACTGAGTGAGTGTGTGTGTGGCACTGAGTGAGTGTGTGTGTGGCACTGAGTGAGTGTGTGTGGCACTGAGTGAGTGTGTGTGTGGCACTGAGTGAGTGTGTGTGTGGCACTGAGTGAGTGTGTGTGTGGCACTGAGTGTGTGTGTGTGTGTTGTACTGAGTGAGTGTGTGTGAGTGTGTGTTGCACTGAGTGAGTGTGTGTGTGAGTGTGTGTTGCACTGAGTGAGTGTGTGTGTGTGTTGCACTGAGTGAGTGTGTGTGTGTGTTGCACTGAGTGAGTGTGTGTGTGTTGCACTGAGTGAGTGTGTGTGTGTGTTGCACTGAGTGAGTGTGTGTGTGTGTTGCACTGAGTGAGTGTGTGTGTGTGTTGCACTGAGTGAGTGTGTGTGTGTGTTGCACTGAGTGAGTGTGTGTGTGTTGCACTGAGTGAGTGTGTGTGTGTGTTGCACTGAGTGAGTGTGTGTGTGTGTTGCACTGAGAGGTGTGTGTGTGTGTGTTGCACTGAGTGAGTGTGTGTGTGTTTGCACTGAGTGTGTGTGTGTGTGTGTTGCACTGAGTGAGTGTGTGTGTGTGTTGCACTGAGTGAGTGTGTGTGTGTGTTGCACTGAGTGAGTGTGTGTGTGTGTTGCACTGAGTGAGTGTGTGTGTGTGTTGCACTGAGTGAGTGTGTGTGTGTGTTGCACTGAGTGAGTGTGTGTGTGTGTTGCACTGAGTGAGTGTGTGTGTGTGTTGCACTGAGTGAGTGTGTGTGTGTGTTGCACTGAGTGAGTGTGTGTGTGTGCCTTGCACTGAGTGAGTGTGTGTGTGTGTGCCTTGCACTGAGTGAGTGGTGTGTGTGCCTTGCACTGAGTGAGTGTGTGTGTGTGTGCTTGCACTGAGTGAGTGTGTGTGTGTGCCTTGCACTGAGTGAGTGTGTGTGTGTGTGCGTTGCACTGAGTGAGTGTGTGTGTGTTGCACTGAGTGAGTGTGTGTGTGTTGCACTGAGTGAGTATGTGTGTGTGTTGCACTGAGTGAGAGTGTGTGAGTGTGTGTGGCACTGAGTGAGTGAGTGAGTGAGTGTGGCACTGAGTGAGTGAGTGAGTGTGGCACTGAGTGAGTGAGTGAGTGTGGCACTGAGTGAGTGAGTGAGTGTGGCACTGAGTGAGTGAGTGAGTGTGGCACTGAGTGAGTGAGTGAGTGTGGCACTGAGTGAGTGAGTGAGTGTGGTACTGAGTGAGTGAGTGAGTGTGGCACTGAGTGAGTGTGGCACTGAGTGAGTGTGTGTGTGGCACTGAGTGAGTGAGTGCATGTGTGTGTGTCTGTGGGGCAGAGTGCGAGTGTTGATGCGTGCGTTCTGAGTGCGAGTGTGGATGCCTGTGCACTGAGTGCGAGTGTGAAGGCGTGTGCACTGAGTGCGAGTGTGGAGGCATGTGCACTGAGTGCGAGTGTGGAGGCATGTGCACTGAGTGCGAATGTGGAGGCGTGTGCACCGAGTGCGAGTGTGGATGCGTGTGCACCGAGTGCGAGTGTGGATGCGTGTGCACCGAGTGCGAGTGTGGATGCGTGTGCACCCAGTGCGAGTGTGGATGCGTGTGCACCCAGTGCGAGTGTGGATGCGTGCACTGTGAATGTAAATGTGTGCACCTTTGTTAAATTTAAGGAACCAGACTTATGAGTAAGCATGTTTTGTACAAATGAATCTTCTTTTTGCCATTTTAAGAGAATAGAGTAAGCCCTCTATTTTTCTTCTCCTTTTTATATGTATAAATTATCAAATATACCATTTCTTATCTATGGCTACTCTGAAGTATAAAATGAAAACATTAAATTAGTTACAACTAACTACATTATCCAACAAGCATAAATCAATTAACTAATTTTTGCTTCAGATACATAATCAATATTTTTTTTCTTATGTATCTAATTGGAGGTTTCTGAAAGGCTTTATAATAATGGTCTACAAGTTAAAATACATCTGACTTAAATTTGGAACCACTTGCAAGATTTCTAGGTAATCTTATTCCTTAGCAACTCTTCAAAGTATTGAAACCTTCAATACTATCTAAAATCTCTATTGGAAATTATCAAAACATCTGGTAATGTATAAATTATATAACTTAATGTTAAAAATAGGGCAAGTAATGAGTGGTAAGGGGAATAAAAATGAAAAAAAAAAAAAATTACTCTGGTGCTCTATATATATATATATATATATATATATATATATATATGAATATATTTATATATATATTAGCAGTAGTAAAATCTTTGAGATAGGCAGGTTTAAGCAAGATTTCTTCTTGCAAACACCAAAAGCCAGTAACACCTTCAAAATTTTCTTTACTTAAACTTCTCCATCTAGACAATACTCAACAATACAGACATAAGCCCTGTCATTCAATATACAAGTCCATACACTCTCCCTAAAAGACTTCCCACAATCTCACTTGTACAAATCTAGCTGATCTGGTCTTGTATATCCAACTGCCCAACACTAAAAATATATATAATAATAATGATAATAATAAAAATAAAATTAAAAAGTTCTGGGATACCAGACAAAACTGTGGGCATTGCCATCAGTGCTACCAGTCCATTTTCCTCTTTACCATTCATAATTTCTAACACCTATATCAAGCCACTATGCTCCCCTTGCAAAAGCCAAATCTTACTTTTCCATCGACAACTTGAAGTGGTACAATTTTTAGCCCAGGGTGATCTGGTAATTTTCTAAGAAACATTCCAGTGCTACCATTTTATCCACTTCAGTCTTATCACCCTGCACATCTATGGTTGATCAAGTACAGTTATACTATCCAAGAATATCCAACTAACTCCAATGGTAATTCAGGTACTGCATTTTCCTGTAAGAGAGGAAGAGCTATCAAACAATGCTTGAAGTTCATGGACTATCCTCCTCTTGAAAAGCCCACCTGGTAAGGCACTGGACATATCCAGGATACTCCTATCTCTGTGCAAGGCTGAGAATAGTTTAGTCTACTGTCTCCAAAACCAACAATGTAAAATCATAATAAATCAATTAATCATGAAGTTTTTTTTTCCAACTAGCTTCCTGTTCCATGTTTCCCCCATAAATTTAAGTACATTAACTAATTTATATATATTTTTGTCAAACTCTTTATTTAAAGAGAAATATCCAGGTTCCAACTTTCTCCAAACATCAAAACAACGAATTGCATTTCCGGTTATCCAGCCACACCAGTACGAATGTAGGCCTATTACAAGGCAGAACCCCTCCCCAGGCCCTCCCCCCCTCCCTTCTGCCAACCAGCCGTGGGCACTCCATCCACATACCCTCTTCGCTTCCACATCCACCCTTTTTCCAAAAATTAAAATCCACGGGCCCCGCTCATGAACACGCCCTCCACCCTTCCCCCCACAACACCCAGGCTGCAGGAAACGAGGGAGAGGCCCGCCGCGCGTGAGAGAGCGAAGGTGCCCCAAATCTGGCTTTTAAATGTCCCCGAAGCGAGGGCGGCCGCCAACGCCATCGCCACGGGTTCTCTCCCTCGCCTCGTCCTTCCACGCCGCCCGCCTCGCTTTCGGGCCTCACGGCTTGGGTCTCGTCTTCCCCGTGGTTCTTCTGGCGGAGGGGGTCCGAAACGGGGCGCTCGCGTGACCCAGGGCGCTGGTCAGGTCGCCCTTCGCCCTCACCCTGCGGACCCTCGCCGACTCCGCCACCGAAAGCTCCTCGAGATGCGGCAACGTTGCATCCGCTTTTCCGGCCCTCCGATACACTTATTCTCTCTTTTCGTTCCACGGGAGGATCCACTCACCTCTCTCCTGGCCTCGCACTACCCCAGAGCGCCCAAGAGTCGCCCAAAAGCCCGACCAAACGAGGGAGTTGCTTCCCGCGCGTCCCCCATGCTGGCGCTGTGATGGCCGCCAGCCCGCCAAAACTGCCGCCGTGCCTTCCGCGTCTTATTTCGGGGCCATCGCCTCGGCCTAGCACTCCAGGGACACGGGGACGGCTTCGTCAGGCCCCAAGGAAGAAATACCGCCCACAAACACTGCCACACGACGCCACTTACTGCACTTAGCGAGGCGAGATGCGAGGCGCGCCGCTTTCCCTCCCTCGCCGTCCGCCTGCGAACAATAAGTGGCGCCAAACCCGACCCGAAGCCAGACGAATTTCCCGCCAGTCCCACTCAGCGAGCATGGCCACTAAAATCCCGCTCTGTGGCCTTTGTATCCGCTGCTGGGCCTCTTTTGGGACCTCCATTCCCGAAAATACAATTCATATCACCATGTAGTTGTTCCTGTTACATCTGTACAATTATGCCTGGCAAGAAAAAGATAGATAAACATTGCAAATGAATTTTAAACTCTTAGCCGCCAGATGCCCTCAGTGTCGATTTAAAGCCACGGTATTTTGGTAAACAAAGAGTCGAACCTTTAACGAGCGTAGCTTCGTAAACGTCTCCTTTTAAATTCATAATGGGTATTTTTTAAAACTTGTATGTGCTATATCGTATAAATTATATAATTTCAGTCAAGCGCTAAGATATCACTATTTTTGAACATTTCTAGGCTGATTTAGCGAGGAATTAAGACCATCACGCTCCCTGCAGGGCCACGTTACCATAAGGTCGATGTGTGTGGAGTTAAATGGCCCAGCTGGTGGGGCTTTGGCAGGGCAAGGCTGCGGCGGCCGAGCTGCTGCTGCCCTCCGCACTCCCATGGGTCAGCAGGGACGCCCACGTATTATGTAGCCCTCCAAGTAGCCATGAGTTGTCGCGTTACCCCCCAGCCGGCAGTTTCCCCTGTAGCGTTGGGGTAACTGAACTTGGTAACTTCCCGCGCTCCAAACTGGTAACAAAGGTGAACTTGGAAGCTGCTTGGTGGTAACATTATATCGACAGGAAAGGGATGGATAGGAACAGCTTGGTTCTTGATACTGTTTAAGACATTAGCTTGAATATTATTTGTTAATTCCAGATCTAGAGAATCAGACGTAAAGTTTAGTAGAGTCAGCTTGAATAGGTTTATTGGTGTAACTCGGAATTCTATTTCATATATTACTGAAGTCAGTTTCATTTGGTATGTATACCGAAGTAATAATCAGCAGTAGCAGAGACTTGCTTCGGCTGTCAACAAGGTGAATGTACCCTAGTCAAACCTTTCTCGTTAATCCTAAACGATTTTCGCTAATCGAAGACTCGGCTGGAGCCTATATTATATCAAGATAGACTAGGGAGCACATAGCACATATATATGGCAGCCTTGTACACTAAACCTACTTAATATAATGGTTGAACAGTTCGTGAACAGTAAGGCATAAGTGCATTCCTTTTTACACGGCCAAGGGCCCAGGCCCACGTGGTTGGTGCGGCCGAGGGCGGGGAGGGAATGGTCACAGTTAAAGGGAACTGAAAAGGGAAAAAACGTGACCATTTCTTTGAGCAGATC
>NC_061854.1:13423312-13438312 GCF_019202785.1 Penaeus chinensis
TGGATGGTTGTGTGGGGTGTTTGTAGTTTCACCGTGGAGTGAAGGGTTAGACAGTCAATGATCGATACAAATGCATATATTTCGGGAGTTTCTCAAGGACGAGGAAAGGAGGGAGTCCTTTTCAATAAAACATGTTACTGCGAGTTGGCATGCACATACACTTTTCACAATAAAGAATAATATTACCGAAGATAATCGTGATAATAATGACAGTAACTAAGAACTGCAACATATCAGCGGACATGATTCACAGGCCGAACGTAAAGTAAGATTCTCTCCACTGTTTATTCTTGGCTCGCTTGCTCTTCACGAACCCTCCCTCCGGTCAACGCCAGTGAATACGATGCTCCCGAATTGTATTTCGCACCGGAATTGCCATAGGGAAGGCCGTAGCACTCGTTACTTTCCCTGGCAGTTCCCGCGGTTGGTAGAACTACGCAGCGGGAGATAACACGTCGTCGACCCCGCATTCGTGACCGTTACTGTCGAGGCCTTTGAGTCGCATGTGTGAATGGCGAGGCGCATTCGTGCACATAATTTCTCCTATCATGTATACATCCTCCGCGAGCGGGAGAACGGCGTGGGTATACTGTGATTGTCAAGTAGACAAGAAAATAGGAAGATTATACATATATATATATATATATGGGGGGGGGGGGTATGTATGTATGTATATATGTATGTACGTATTTATATATATGTGTGTATATTTTGTGTGTGAATGTATGCATATATGTATATATATGTGTGTGTGTGTGTGTGTGTATGTGTGCGTGTGTGTGTGTATGTGTGTGTGTAAGTGTGTATATGTATATTTACACATATTTATTGATATATACATATATACAAACATACAGTGTGTATATATGTATGTGCATACACGCACAAACACATACACATATATATACATATATATGTATATATATGTATATATATAAATGTTTGTGTGTGTATGTACATTTATATGTATATATATATTCTATATATATATATATACGTACACACATAGACACACACACACACACATATATATATGTATGTATATATATATGTATATTTATATATATGCATGTATATTTGTATGAATGTGTGTACATACATATATGTGTATATATATATATGTATGTACGTATTCATACATACAAATGCATAAATATACATATACATACACACTCACACTCATACATATATATACATACATACATACACACACACGTGTGTGCCTGTGTGTATGTATATATATACATTATATATATACATACCTATACAAACACACACACACACGTGTGTTTGTGTGTATGTATGTATATATACACATACATGTGTATACTAAATACATTGACAGTAACAAGGGAATATGAATGCAGTATATAAATGGAAGAAAGCATATGATGGCCGAAGAGGTGAGAGCAATCAAATATATCGGAAAACCTTCAACAAACTCTCCCTCCACTGTCACTTCAACCATTTTCCAGCCGTCCTTACCACTCCAAAGACCGCCTCCGAATGGCCCTTTGCAGAGAACAGACCCAAGGAAGCGATAGCCTGGACCCAACGTCTATCCCGACCTCGTCAATTGCCGCCTAATGTAAGACATGCTTCGTGATATGACCGTGTGTTTCGCTGCAGTACTAGAATCATTGCTTGCGTGTCGAGCGAATAAATGAAGACAGATGTGCGTGTTGGAGAAATGTCATTGAAGACTGAAAGAAACGAAAATAAAAAGAGTGGAAATTTGTTTCAAAAGCCACATCATAAAGGGAATAAAACCTTTGGCGATATTCAGGCGTCCTAACAAATACGTTGTAATTGAGGTCGTGTGTGAAACTTCTTTCATATTCTATTATTACTCTAATCGTATGTTTTAAGACCGAGCCACCAATTAAAAGCAGCTGACGATGATTCAGATCTTTCCGTCTGTTTAACTGCATTTTGGCGACACATACATACAAATACATTTACACACACACACGTAATATATATATATATATATATATATATATATATATATATATATATTTATTTATTTATATATATACATATACATACATATATATATTTATATATACATATATACACACTTATACACACATAAACATATATGTACATAAGTGTGTATGTATGTCTATATATATATATGTATATATATATATATGTATATATATATATATATATATGTGTGTGCGTGTGTGTGTGTGTGTGTGTGTGTGTGTGTGTGTGTAATATATATATATATATATATATATATTATATTGATGTGTATATATATAAATATATATATATATATATATTCACACACATTTTGTGGTCGCTCGCCTTACCCGAGCGTTGTCTTTTCGAACAACAGCCCCGTGACTGCAAGGCTGACTGACCTAAGCTCAGAGAGAGGACCGCGGGAGCCTGCCGAAAAAAAATGCATAGTTCTACCAGATGTCTGATCTGTACTTTAAAAGGTCAAAGCGTCGATTGATTGTATACAGCGGTAAGAATTCAGTTTAATGCAGTTATTGTATCTCAAAGGTCATGGTCATTTACTCTGAACTTCAAAAATTTCAGTCTTAAAATCCCCCTCTCTTTTGTTTCCTTCTTTCGGTGTCCCTTTCCCACTCGCCATTATCTGTCTTCATATATCTTGCTATTATCCAATTCCCCCACTTTTCTTCGTATTCCTCATTTCTTGCCTCATCCTTCATAACGTCACGTGCCCGGCTTAATGACAGCAAGGCGAACACCAATAAAATCCAGCCGTTTTAATTCCTCGTGCACACGGTCCTAATTCTCATATTGATTCCTGCAAGAAAGCCGGTTGTTTGCGAGGTCATGGCAGGGCCTCTTGCGGGGTTCGCTTTGCCCTCTTCACACGGTGTTGAAGCCTGACTCTGATGGTCTCGTAATAATTGTTAGCATCAAAGTGACGTTGGAAATAGAGCTGTCGTGGCATGAGTTTGTGACTACGCGAATGAAGGATAAAGTGACAGTGGCTATAATGACTGAGGATAAAAACACGGGGCGAGGAAGGGGCCACATAGGATTGTATAACTTATTTAGCATATTAGTGACAGTTGTCGAAACATTATTGTCTGTTAAATGTTTTTTGCGCCTACTTCAACGTGCTCCGCCGAGCTATCTATATATATAACATACGCGCGGGAAAATCTATACATACACATATGTGTGTGTGTGTGTGTGTGCATCTGTGATTGATATACGTCTATATCAATCTATCTATACACATACACATATAAACATACATATCCATACATATTAGGTATGTGTTTAGGAAAGGTATGAATGAGAATGAATATCTTCACAGTACAAATGATGTATCTGTTTTGATCATTTCTTCGAAAAAAAAAAATACATAAAATACATTTCTGCATACTGAAGGTATTCATTCTCATTCATATTTTTTTCTACAATTGCCGCAATGAGTACTATTCACACACTCACACACACACACACACACACACACACACACACACACACACACACACACACACACACACACACACACTCACTCACTCACTCACTCACACAGGCACACACACGTGGATGTGAGTGTGGGCGTCTATAATTATATTTACATATATGTGTGTATATAAAACCTGGATTGGTTCTAAATAAAACTATTCCTTAATAGTTATCATCAGTATAAAATTGATAAATGAAAAAAAGAAAGAAAAACAGATAGATCAAGCATGCACAGGCCTTTACTGCGCATTCGCTACACACTTTGATGAGCAGCCACAGGAATCGCCCTGAGATAGAGCAGGTATGCACGGCTGCAACTGCGCCCTCACACGCAGACATCGCTCTTGCGACTCAGAATACGGCGCTGTGGCACGCGCCTCTGGGTCGTATTGCTCGGAGGGCCACGAGGGAGATTCTGAGGAGACTCCCTTCTGGAAAAAGGCTCTCGCGACTCGGTCTAAAGGATAGATAATGAAGGTCATCATTCTAGTGACAGTTATGATGATATTGCGGTGATACCAATAACTCATTATGGGAATAATGTTAGTAATGTACCAGTGGTACTATTGAATATTGTGACAGAATTTTGTATTATGTTGGCGATGATGACAATTCCACTACTACTTTATTATATGCAGTTTCTACATGACAATGATAATGGCAATAATTATCACTTTTTGTCATGATTTTAATAATAACGATACTCATTTTACTACTAGCACCATTACAGTTATCTGTAAGTACAATAGCAATGATAAAGTGTCACAATTCTAGTGACAATAATCATAATCGTATATTATATTAACATCACCTTACTTTAACATTCCTGTTTTGCACATTAACCAACAATACTACAAATCAGCTTATAACCTTTGAACAGACTCGTTTCTACGTCACTGTGAGCTAGCAAGTTTGTTCGGCAACTTGTATCAGATAAAAGGGAGCGATTGTAACTTCATATCGGAAAGAAAACAAGGACGAAAATGAAGGAGAAAAAAAAAGAAAAAGAAAATGTATATAAGGCAACTCTAAGCATCACATAGCAGAACAAATGCTCATACTGTTGTATTTCTATTCGTAAATGGTTAAAGGCTACTACGCCGCAAAATTAATAACAGTTTTGAAAGGACTTAGCCACGTCAGCTATTTCCCAAGCTCACAGCGTAACAAGGGAGGAAGGTAATTCTTGAAGAGTTGCCAGCACTCGGCTCGTGCGAGAAACAACAAGGTAGATCGACCCCGTGCTCTGATTATCGCGTCATAGTTTATTTATTCACGTTATGGATTAACACTCACCTAATACTACTATTACTTCATGCTTCAGCAGGCAAATGACGGAGGCTGCTTTCCTTCCCATGGCCACTGCGTGTTTTCGTGTACTCTCTAGAGGAGGAGAATAAAATATTGCGACCTTGACAATCTGCTTGAAATGAGTCTTCCTATGTTTGCAATTCCAACTTACCTTGCCATTCTTTCCTTTCTTTTTCTTTTTGCATTTTCCGTTGACATATCAGCTTTACGAAAAGTGGAAGCGCCTTGAGAATATTTTAAGGGAAACAAAAACAAAGATAATTAAAAAATGAGGGATAGGGCAAACAAAAAGTAAACATTCCTACCTCTATCATTCTCTTTCACCATTATGTACGTTCAGTATTGTTCTTTCTTTAATAGCAGCATCTTCCTTTGTGCGCAGTAATAAATATGTGTTTAATTGGGTACAGATAAAGGGGCTGTATAGAGAGTAGAGTTACAGTTTATTTTAGCCAGCATCAGCGAAAGTCAAAGTGCTCTCACGTACTGTACACGCGAGAGCACACAAACATCAACACGACGCGGTGAATCGTAATTCTGAAAGTAACAATCAGCTTTCACTAGCACGTCTCGTGAGGAAAAAATACAGCGTAAGCTCTATAAATATATGAACATAACTTACGCTGAAATTTGTGAACAGAGACACATGGAAGCATCTGAACAACTGCATAAACGCTACCGACTAATTTTCTTACAAATTTCAGATGAAAGCCACGCAAAAAGAGAAGAGGAAGAGAAACGAGTTTAAAGAGGCATAAGTAACACAGGTAAAAATCGTCAAGTTCCGGACATATTAACAGAACTGCATACAAATAACTAGAGAGTGCGGATGTACATATCCGTTGTCGTGATAACTCGTGGACGGCCGGATGTAGAGATGAGGGCTGAGAGGGGGAGCGGGGAGGAGGGAAAGGGGACAGGGGAGGAGGGAAGGGGTTAAGGGGAGGAGGGACGGGGGGGATGGGGAGGAGGGACGGGGGAGAGGGACGATGAACTCGAGCTAAAGGGTCAATAATTGCCTGTCTTTGGTACAGTGCGACCTGTTTTTTTGGTCGTGTGTGTTCACGTAACTGACAGGTTTTAACCTCATGATATTTGCTGTGACATTTCAATTCTGTTGAGGATATTTCAGCTACTGATGTTACTACTTATGTTACCCTACATATAACTGTCATC
Organism: Penaeus chinensis; assembly: GCF_019202785.1. NCBI lineage: Eukaryota > Metazoa > Arthropoda > Malacostraca > Decapoda > Penaeidae > Penaeus > Penaeus chinensis. Next base: position 13,429,271 of record NC_061854.1, read on the forward strand.
TTTATTACTTATGTTAGTATTATGAATACCATAATAATGATAATCAAATTTATTATCACTGTTATCATTATCGTTATTATTAGAACTACCAAGATTCAACATCAGTGCAATAAATAACAAAAACAGTGACAAAAGCCATCTGGTTCATCACGAAAATTATAAAAATATTTGCCAGTTATAATGGGGATGTTAATAATGATATGGCATATCCAATTATTGTATCAATAATAGCAATAAGATTGAAAAATGTGATAACAATATATCGGAATGATGGTGTCATAGTAATAATTCTGAGAATTCTAATGATTATATTAATAATGATGATAACAATATAATGATAATGAAGCTAGAAATAATGATGATGACGATGATAATAATTCTGATAATTCTTGGAATGATATTAATAATGATGATAAAATAAAGATAATGAAGATAGCAATAATGATGATGATGATAATTGCAATCATCACCATCATCAACATAATAACAGTAATGACAATCAGTATTATTTTCATCCTTATCATCATTGATAACGAGAATAATAAACATAATGGTGATGATTATGGTAATCATCACAAAAAGGATAATGATAACAATAATGATAATCATAATAACGATGATGATGATCATGACAAAGATAATGGTAGTCATAGTAATGTTATCATTAATGCAAACATCACCTTAATTATCGTTATCATCTATTTTCATTAATTATCTTGTTTTTGGCATTAGGTTTTCAATCATAATCATTATCATTACTAATATCATTATAATCATAATTAACATCATAATGATCATCATCATCATCATTATACTTAATATAATTATCATTATGAATAATTCTGTTATTACTAGTAATACTGATTTATTATTATCATTATGATTATCATCTATATTGTTGTTATTATAGCTATTATTACTGTTATTGTTATTATTATTATTATTATTACTATTGTTATTATTATTACTATTGTTATTATTATTATTATTGCTTTTATTTTATTGTATTGCTATTATGTATATATACATATATATATATGTATATATACACACATACATACATACTGTATATATATGTATATGTACACACACACACACACACACACACACACACACATATATATATATATATATACATACTAACATATATACACGCATATATATACATCATTATTATTATTATTATCATTAATTGTTATTATTCTTTTTATTATTATCATTATTATTATTAATAAAAATATTATTGTCATTGCTATTATTATCATTGTTGTTGTTGTTATTATAATTTTATTGATTTTATTCTTATTGCTGTTATTGTTATTATTATTATTATTATTATTATTATTATTATAATTATTGTTATTTTTATTATTATCATAGTTAACAATGCTGTTATTATTATTATTATTATTATTATTATTATTATCAATATCATTATTATTATTGTTATTATCATTATTTTTATTATTATTATTATTATTATCAATATCATTATTATTATTGTTATTATCATTATTTTTATTATTATCGTTATTACTGTTATTATTATCATCATCATCATCATTATTATTTATAATAATAATAATAATGAAACAAATATAATGATAATGATAATAATAATAATAATAGTGATGATGATAATCATAGTAATGATAATAATAATAATAATAATAATAATAGTAATAATAATTATTATTATCACCATTATTATTTATAATGATAATAATAATTAACAAATAATAATGATAATGATAATAATAATAATAATGAAAAAATAATAATGATAATGATAATAATGATAGTAATAATAATAATTATCATTATGATTATTATTTATAATAATGATAATAATAATAATAACAATAATAATAATGATAATAATGATAACAGTAATAATTATTATTATCATCATTATTATTTATATTAATAATAATGATAATGATAATAATATTAATAATGTTAATAATAATAGTGATGATGATAATCATAGTAATGAAGATGATAATCATAGTAATGTAGATGATAATCATAATAATGATGATAATAATAATAATGATAATAATAGCAATAGTAATAATAATAATAACAATAATACTGATGATAATAATTATGACTCCTACTACTACTACTACTACTACTACTACTACTAGTGGTATAGTGCAGAGTACTGTCATCCGTATTTTCCACAGTGTCACTGGTGATATTTAGATTTATCATTTGTGATGCTTCTTTTTAATTGCTACCTTCAGAACTGCCATGCAGAGCTGCATTAGTCCTGGTATGTACATTGGCATTATCAATACTGGTATTATTAATATTGTTTCTTGGACAAATTAAAATAATTTTCCCGCCAGACATGCGCCTCTCAAACCTTCCTTGATTTCGAGTACTGCGGCGTCCAGACGTAAGAGGTACTCAGACGCAATGCTTCCTAGGACAATGAGATCATGTATTTTTTACAATAGAAAACACAAAGAGTTGAATGCGTTTTTATAATTCTAGACTTAAGTCTAAAGTCCATAAGAGCTCGAAGTTATATTCACTGCTTACAGTATTGTTATGCTGTACGATAACAAGACAGGGCTCTTCGGCAGCAAACACTTTGGCCATGTGAGTGATGTTGTGTTGTATTCGTGTTGTAGTTGTGTGAACGTGCATCTCTGTCAAAACTCGGCAACAAGTAGAGTATGTGGTGGAATACAGAGTCGACACACTTCCAGGATTAATTAGGGTGTCGTTGGTGGCGCAGGTGATATAGATCAAAGGTAAGTAAGGAAGGTGTTCGCCGCAGCTAGAAGGCTTTGTGGAATGCCGTATTTTTTTCCCTTTAAAGTGGATGTTACCGGGTGGGCATTTCCTGCCCTTTTATTCCCGTGACAGGCGATATATTGCATATTTCTAGACCTATCGTGCTGTCATGACACAAGATTTCATATACAGTGTGAAAAGAAAACGAAGATAACCATGATCATTAGCGCAGACGAGTCGAGAAACGCATACCGAAGTGGGCGTTAACCCTCCCAGGGCTGCGCTTCTCCCGCCGCTGTGAGTAATATTCTATCCCTAAATATCCTTATTATGAACGGCATCACGAACCGAAGCCTCCCATGTAGGTCAGTCATCACGTATACACGTTATAAGTTGATGTTTACCAATGGTCAGACACACAGTGCTATGACATGGCGTATACGCATTTGCAAAGGAACAGATCGATCATTGCGGCGAGTGACATGCCAGACACTCAAGTCAGGGCGTTGAGGACAAGGGTAAGGACGCCGTACATGTGCCTAGTAAGCTGTGAATTTTGGAGTACAGTTAGAAACAAAGCCTCGTTTGTTATCGTAACGAACACCATCACATTGCCTCTCTGTGGTCACGATTTTCATTAACATGTCAGTTAACAGTAGTAGTATTACTAATGTCATATATTCGAATTGGCATTTTACTGGCAATTGCCGTTTTATTTCTTATTATCATATGGCGTGATTTGTTGTTCCTATCATTATCGTAATGATAATGATTCTAATTATAATGGTGGTGATGAATACAATTATGATAATAATATGAATAGTAATAACAACAACAAAACAACAGTAATATAACAAAATGATAATTATTAATTTTAATAAGATTGATATTATTAGTATGACCATCATCAATGTCATTATGATCATCATTGTCATCACCACCATCATCATCATCATGATTATCATGATCATCATCATGATCATCATCATCATAATAATAATCATTACCACCATCATCAATATCATCACCACCATCATGATAACAATCTTAATCGCAATCACCATCTCGGTAACAACAACACTATAATGATAACATGAGAACCGACAAAATATAGTGAATTCAATACTGTAGATGATGATAGCGATAAAAGTAATGCCATTAGCAATGCCAGGAAACAGGAGTAGGATCAGCATTAGTAATATTAGTGTATTATTAATATTTAAATTTTCAAAATTATCTTACTATGTCTAGTTAATAATGTTATTATTATCACCATAATCATGATTATCGCCATGTTATTATTATCACCATAATCATGATCATCGTCATGTTATTATTATCACCATAATCATGATCATCGTCATGTTATTATTATCACCATAATCATGATCATCGTCATGTTATTATTATCACCATAATCATGATCATCGTCATGTTATTATTATCACCATAATCATGATCATCATTACCTTTGTCGCTGTTTCATCACTCATAATTATCATTTCAGAAATCATGATTATTTTGGCCAAATATTGACCAACATGAACGAAGCTTTGGGGTGTAAAAGTGGGAAAACGGTCGCATGTTATCAACATTGTCCCCATTACGTCACATTGAGACAATCCAGATTCGGCGAGGAAGGGAAATCATCGTCAGTATATCACCGACAAGCGATGAACCTTCCTTGGCCGTTTCGCATTTACACGGCGTTTACGGAATTTAAGTCGTAATCTTCCTGGTATAACGCGCGCCCCCCTGGCAATCGTGGTCGAGATTGTTGGATAAATGATTGTGATTGTATCGGGTGTATAAATTCTTTAGTTTTGTTGAATGGTGAAATTACCGTTCTGATACTATGATAGAAAGGCCCTCAATGTACAGACTAGATTTATTGATAATGAGACAACAGTTTCGAAAACCACCTTGATTCCATCTTAGGAATCCAGATGGATTTCGAAACTGTTGTCTCATTATCAGTCAATCTAGTGTGTGCATTGTTTTTTTTTTCTGATATTATCCAGTTTTTTTTTGATTGGATGTAGCTTTATGTTTTAATGCCTGATGTAGTTTGGCCATATTAATGCTTCCTCGTCGACCTGCGCCCTATTGTCGGTGGCCTCTCAAATTATATATTTATTTGTCTGTAAAAAACATTAGCCGCAGTGCAGACTGTGATTACTTGCATACCTCACATATTTACAAAATCGACAACGCTTGAGAGTGTGAGTGTGTGTATGTGTGTATGTGTGTGTGTATGTGTGTGTGTGTATGTGTGTGTGTATGTGTGTGTGTGTGTGTGTGTGTGTGTGTGTGTGTATGTGTGTGTATGTGTGTGTGTATGTGTGTGTGTGTGTGTGTGTTTGTGTGTTTGTGTGTATGTGTGTATGTGTGTGTGTGTATGTGTATGTGTATGTGTATGTGTATGTGTATGAATACATACATATAAATGCAGCTGGTTATATACTCTGTTAAATGTGTATACGATAAGAAGCAGTATTGCGAAGAAAAATGAAAGGAGAAGCGCATGAACTTCTGTCGAGCCGTTTGAGTCGGTGTTTTGTACTCGCATATTGTCACAATGATTCCTTGTTACGCTGGGCCAGATGTTAAGCCAGTAGGGTATCATGCGCAAGGGTTGAGTTTTTTTTTCCATAGCAAGGGCATTTATATGAACACTCTCCTTCACGTTATCATGGCATTGTTTGTTAGCCCTGGGTTGCTACCCTGTATCTCAGGGGAGAGGCATATCAGTGCAACCTGCGCTGATCTCTGTCTCCAAGTCCGGAAGTCGTAACGGCTGCTTGTGGTGGGAGATCGTCTGTAGATTATTCTGCGGTGAAGAAAGTCGGCGTAAAGTCTCTCATTCATAGGGAAATTGTTACGCATCAGAGCATTTCTTGAGTCCGTCCCCCCCCTTCATCTTCTCCTCCGCTAGCCTGCGGGACGGGGCACGGGAGAAGTGGAGGCAGGAGGTACCTAAGGCTAGCTAACCTGCCCCGTGAGGTATCGTTAAATAGGCCACGTACCCAGGAGATATACGAAAGGGTAGACCGTGCTTATTGACCGGGTTGGGGATTCATTAAGGGTTGGTCATATAAAGGGGTTTAGTGTTAGTTTTGCTCGTATTTTTTTGTTTATATTTGTTGAGTGTTTTTGCATACACTACCTCATTTTTATCGGAAATTTAAAGACCCATATTGTTCTTGTCGTTCAGCCATTGTTTTCTTGTATATCAACTTTCTATTTTTTCTGAGTTTATTAAAAAAAAGTGTATGTGAGCATAGGCCTACATATGTCTGAATGCGAATTTGTGTGTGGCCGTTAGAGAGAGAGAGAGAGAGAGAGAGAGAGAGAGAGAGAGAGAGAGAGAGAGAGAGAGAGAGAGAGAGAGAGAGAGAGAGAGAGAGAGAGAGGGGGGGGGGGGCTACTTTCAACACTTACAGCTATCCTCACTGCCACCAGCAAGACCACTGATGACGTAATTGTTCCTCGGGGTGGTGAGTTGGGTCCACCAACCCAGGTTGTGTGACACCGTTAAGGCGTAGCCGGCATTCAAAGGGCTTGATGGGTGGGGGAGAAACACCCAGGTATTCCGGCCTTCCATTCGGCCATGCATCACCGCCAAGCGTTCCTACTTTAACTAAGGAGGGAGGGAGATTTCTAGAACTTACTCCCCCCCCTCTCTCTCTCTCTCTATCTCTGTCTCTGTCTCTGTCTCTATCTCTATCTCTCTCTCTCTCTTTCTCCCCTTCTCCCTCTCCCCCCCCTCTCTCTCTCTCTCTCTCTCTCTCTCTCTCTCTCTCTCTCTCTCTCTCTCTCTCTCTCTCTCTCTCTCTCTCTCTCTCTCTCTCTCTCTCTCTCTCTCCCCCCCCCTCCCTCCCTCCCTCTTTATCTCACTCTCTCTCCCTCCCTCTTTATCTCTCTCTCTCTCTCTCTCTCTCTTTTTTTTTTCCCTGCCTCCTTCCCTCTTTTCTTCCTCGCTTGTATGGCACAAACAAACAAAAACATGACAGATCCATCAGAGATTAGGAGAAAACATTCTAAACAATACACAATACACGGGAAGTAACCTTGGTAAGTTTCCTGCCTTGAAAGGATGGACGGCTGTCTACTATGTGGCCAGAGTTTGTGAAATTGCACTCCCACGACTAGAGGCAGGTGGGATGTAGTAGCCGAAATGATTTGCCACTGAGGTGTATGCCTTTATAAGACTTTGCCCTAATGTTATTCGTCGTCCGTGCGTATCCCGAGGCCGGACCGGTTACACAGGCTTTAGTTTTCATCAGAGGCCATTTTTTGACATGCTTTAGAAAAAAAAAAAGAGCACAGGACGGCCTCTCGGTACGTGTATTCACCTCAGGGCAAACTGTTGCTGACAGGTGCGAGGCAAGGCAGTGGAAATGAGTGAGAAAGATCGAGACTCAGGCGTGACGATAATATCCGTTGGGCCCAGTTAAACGATGATGAACACGAAGTCTTTATAATATGAGACACCTTACCCGAAAGAGTGCTTAACATGAACAATCGTGGGTTTTCTGTTCCCGCCAGTTCGCTTGCGCCATAGACTCAGGGTCTAACGTACGCAGGCACCGGTATCATGTGTCGACATAAATAACGATTCTTATTTCCTAATGTCCCGGAGTCGGTGGGTTTCGCGTGGCTGGCGGGCGTACGTTGACTTTAGACGCAGAATACTATTCATTAACGGCCATCATCGAGACTTCCTGCCACCCCTAAGTAAACTTCACAGTGCCTTGGTGAAGGTGCGAAGATATATTGCTGTAAAAAAAAGGCAACAGACACTTTATTTCAACATTTTATCTTAGCCAGGCGCGTTAGCCTGCCGTAAAAGCTAACGGTCATCTGAGCATCCTTCATGCTGACTCATTGAGAATATATTGAATCCAGTCCTTTACATTTGGCTTGATTTTAGCGTACCCCTAATGCCGCCGTGGCAAAGACGACAATTTAAATCATACACTTCTTCTTTCGCAAGACATGCAAGCTATATGTTCACGTAAAAACTCTTCTTCTGAAGAGTGATCTGTGACTGGTCAACAGACAGGCAAGGTTACCGCTGAGCTAAGCATCATCGGTAGAAACCGAAATCCACAACAGTTGCTCAAGGAAAGGAAATCGATAACTGGCATCGCTATGATAAGGATTTAAATATTTATTATGGCCTTCTGTAACGATGTTTCTATGTTTGTGTTTGTGTGTTTAGAAGGTTTGTGGGCTTTGCTGCATGGTGGGAGAGGCGCATCACCTGCCGAGGGAGAGGTTCTTCCTGATGCTATTTTTCATTTAAACTCCAGGTTTGAAGTTGACGCGCGCGCGCACGCTCAGGTACATACACACACAGGTACATACACACACAGGTACATACACACACAGGTACATACACACACAGGTACATACACACACAGGTACATACACACACAGGTACATGCACACACAGGTACATACACACACAGGTACATACACACATAGGTACATACACACACAGGTACATACACACACAGGTACATACACACACAGGTACATGCACACACAGGTACATGCACACACAGGTACATGCACACACAGGTACATGCACACACAGGTATATGCACACACAGGTACATACACACAGGTACATACACACAGACGCACACACACAGGTACATACACACAGACGCACACACACAGGTACATATACACAGACGCACACACACAGACATGCACACACACAGACACGTACACACACAGATACGTACACACACAGACATGCACACACAAATATGCACACACACAGACAGGTACACACACACCCAGACAGGTACACACACACCCAGACAGGTACACACACACCCAGACAGGTACACACACAGACATGCACACACACAGATATGCACACACAAACATTCACACACACACACACAGACATGTACACACAGATATGCACGCACACAGACATGCACACACACAGATATGCACACACAGACAGCTACACACACCCAGACAGATACACACACCCAGACAGCTACACACACCCAGACAGATACACACACCCAGACAGCTACACACACCCAGACAGATACACACACCCAGACAGATACACACACCCAGACAGGCACACACACACACACACACCCAGACAGGCACACACACACACACACCCAGACAGGCACACACACACACCCAGACAGGCTCACACACATACACCCAGACAGGCACACACACACATACACCCAGACAGGCACAAACACACCCAGACAGGAACACACACACCCAGACAGGCACACACACACACCC
>NC_061854.1:13448312-13480812 GCF_019202785.1 Penaeus chinensis
TTATATGTATATTTTTATATACTTGCACATATATTATATGTATATTTTTATATACTTGCACATATATTATATGTATATTTTTATATACTTGCACATATATTATATGTATATTTTTATATACTTGCACATATATTATATGTATATTTTTATATACTTGCACATATATTATATGTATATTTTTATATACTTGCACATATATTATATGTATATTTTTATATACTTGCACATATATTATATGTATATTTTTATATACTTGCACATATATTATATGTATATTTTTATATACTTGCACATATATTATATGTATATTTTTATATACTTGCACATATATTATATGTATATTTTTATATACTTGCACATATATTATATGTATATTTTTATATACTTGCACATATATTATATGTATATTTTTATATACTTGCACATATATTATATGTATATTTTTATATACTTGCACATATATTATATGTATATTTTTATATACTTGCACATATATTATATGTATATTTTTATATACTTGCACATATATTATATGTATATTTTTATATACTTGCACATATATTATATGTATATTTTTATATACTTGCACATATATTATATGTATATTTTTATATACTTGCACATATATTATATGTATATTTTTATATACTTGCACATATATTATATGTATATTTTTATATACTTGCACATATATTATATGTATATTTTTATATACTTGCACATATATTATATGTATATTTTTATATACTTGCACATATATTATATGTATATTTTTATATACTTGCACATATATTATATGTATATTTTTATATACTTGCACATATATTATATGTATATTTTTATATACTTGCACATATATTATATGTATATTTTTATATACTTGCACATATATTATATGTATATTTTTATATACTTGCACATATATTATATGTATATTTTTATATACTTGCACATATATTATATGTATATTTTTATATACTTGCACATATATTATATGTATATTTTTATATACTTGCACATATATTATATGTATATTTTTATATACTTGCACATATATTATATGTATATTTTTATATACTTGCACATATATTATATGTATATTTTTATATACTTGCACATATATTATATGTATATTTTTATATACTTGCACATATATTATATGTATATTTTTATATACTTGCACATATATTATATGTATATTTTTATATACTTGCACATATATTATATGTATATTTTTATATACTTGCACATATATTATATGTATATTTTTATATACTTGCACATATATTATATGTATATTTTTATATACTTGCACATATATTATATGTATATTTTTATATACTTGCACATATATTATATGTATATTTTTATATACTTGCACATATATTATATGTATATTTTTATATACTTGCACATATATTATATGTATATTTTTATATACTTGCACATATATTATATGTATATTTTTATATACTTGCACATATATTATATGTATATTTTTATATACTTGCACATATATTATATGTATATTTTTATATACTTGCACATATATTATATGTATATTTTTATATACTTGCACATATATTATATGTATATTTTTATATACTTGCACATATATTATATGTATATTTTTATATACTTGCACATATATTATATGTATATTTTTATATACTTGCACATATATTATATGTATATTTTTATATACTTGCACATATATTATATGTATATTTTTATATACTTGCACATATATTATATGTATATTTTTATATACTTGCACATATATTATATGTATATTTTTATATACTTGCACATATATTATATGTATATTTTTATATACTTGCACATATATTATATGTATATTTTTATATACTTGCACATATATTATATGTATATTTTTATATACTTGCACATATATTATATGTATATTTTTATATACTTGCACATATATTATATGTATATTTTTATATACTTGCACATATATTATATGTATATTTTTATATACTTGCACATATATTATATGTATATTTTTATATACTTGCACATATATTATATGTATATTTTTATATACTTGCACATATATTATATGTATATTTTTATATACTTGCACATATATTATATGTATATTTTTATATACTTGCACATATATTATATGTATATTTTTATATACTTGCACATATATTATATGTATATTTTTATATACTTGCACATATATTATATGTATATTTTTATATACTTGCACATATATTATATGTATATTTTTATATACTTGCACATATATTATATGTATATTTTTATATACTTGCACATATATTATATGTATATTTTTATATACTTGCACATATATTATATGTATATTTTTATATACTTGCACATATATTATATGTATATTTTTATATACTTGCACATATATTATATGTATATTTTTATATACTTGCACATATATTATATGTATATTTTTATATACTTGCACATATATTATATGTATATTTTTATATACTTGCACATATATTATATGTATATTTTTATATACTTGCACATATATTATATGTATATTTTTATATACTTGCACATATATTATATGTATATTTTTATATACTTGCACATATATTATATGTATATTTTTATATACTTGCACATATATTATATGTATATTTTTATATACTTGCACATATATTATATGTATATTTTTATATACTTGCACATATATTATATGTATATTTTTATATACTTGCACATATATTATATGTATATTTTTATATACTTGCACATATATTATATGTATATTTTTATATACTTGCACATATATTATATGTATATTTTTATATACTTGCACATATATTATATGTATATTTTTATATACTTGCACATATATTATATGTATATTTTTATATACTTGCACATATATTATATGTATATTTTTATATACTTGCACATATATTATATGTATATTTTTATATACTTGCACATATATTATATGTATATTTTTATATACTTGCACATATATTATATGTATATTTTTATATACTTGCACATATATTATATGTATATTTTTATATACTTGCACATATATTATATGTATATTTTTATATACTTGCACATATATTATATGTATATTTTTATATACTTGCACATATATTATATGTATATTTTTATATACTTGCACATATATTATATGTATATTTTTATATACTTGCACATATATTATATGTATATTTTTATATACTTGCACATATATTATATGTATATTTTTATATACTTGCACATATATTATATGTATATTTTTATATACTTGCACATATATTATATGTATATTTTTATATACTTGCACATATATTATATGTATATTTTTATATACTTGCACATATATTATATGTATATTTTTATATACTTGCACATATATTATATGTATATTTTTATATACTTGCACATATATTATATGTATATTTTTATATACTTGCACATATATTATATGTATATTTTTATATACTTGCACATATATTATATGTATATTTTTATATACTTGCACATATATTATATGTATATTTTTATATACTTGCACATATATTATATGTATATTTTTATATACTTGCACATATATTATATGTATATTTTTATATACTTGCACATATATTATATGTATATTTTTATATACTTGCACATATATTATATGTATATTTTTATATACTTGCACATATATTATATGTATATTTTTATATACTTGCACATATATTATATGTATATTTTTATATACTTGCACATATATTATATGTATATTTTTATATACTTGCACATATATTATATGTATATTTTTATATACTTGCACATATATTATATGTATATTTTTATATACTTGCACATATATTATATGTATATTTTTATATACTTGCACATATATTATATGTATATTTTTATATACTTGCACATATATTATATGTATATTTTTATATACTTGCACATATATTATATGTATATTTTTATATACTTGCACATATATTATATGTATATTTTTATATACTTGCACATATATTATATGTATATTTTTATATACTTGCACATATATTATATGTATATTTTTATATACTTGCACATATATTATATGTATATTTTTATATACTTGCACATATATTATATGTATATTTTTATATACTTGCACATATATTATATGTATATTTTTATATACTTGCACATATATTATATGTATATTTTTATATACTTGCACATATATTATATGTATATTTTTATATACTTGCACATATATTATATGTATATTTTTATATACTTGCACATATATTATATGTATATTTTTATATACTTGCACATATATTATATGTATATTTTTATATACTTGCACATATATTATATGTATATTTTTATATACTTGCACATATATTATATGTATATTTTTATATACTTGCACATATATTATATGTATATTTTTATATACTTGCACATATATTATATGTATATTTTTATATACTTGCACATATATTATATGTATATTTTTATATACTTGCACATATATTATATGTATATTTTTATATACTTGCACATATATTATATGTATATTTTTATATACTTGCACATATATTATATGTATATTTTTATATACTTGCACATATATTATATGTATATTTTTATATACTTGCACATATATTATATGTATATTTTTATATACTTGCACATATATTATATGTATATTTTTATATACTTGCACATATATTATATGTATATTTTTATATACTTGCACATATATTATATGTATATTTTTATATACTTGCACATATATTATATGTATATTTTTATATACTTGCACATATATTATATGTATATTTTTATATACTTGCACATATATTATATGTATATTTTTATATACTTGCACATATATTATATGTATATTTTTATATACTTGCACATATATTATATGTATATTTTTATATACTTGCACATATATTATATGTATATTTTTATATACTTGCACATATATTATATGTATATTTTTATATACTTGCACATATATTATATGTATATTTTTATATACTTGCACATATATTATATGTATATTTTTATATACTTGCACATATATTATATGTATATTTTTATATACTTGCACATATATTATATGTATATTTTTATATACTTGCACATATATTATATGTATATTTTTATATACTTGCACATATATTATATGTATATTTTTATATACTTGCACATATATTATATGTATATTTTTATATACTTGCACATATATTATATGTATATTTTTATATACTTGCACATATATTATATGTATATTTTTATATACTTGCACATATATTATATGTATATTTTTATATACTTGCACATATATTATATGTATATTTTTATATACTTGCACATATATTATATGTATATTTTTATATACTTGCACATATATTATATGTATATTTTTATATACTTGCACATATATTATATGTATATTTTTATATACTTGCACATATATTATATGTATATTTTTATATACTTGCACATATATTATATGTATATTTTTATATACTTGCACATATATTATATGTATATTTTTATATACTTGCACATATATTATATGTATATTTTTATATACTTGCACATATATTATATGTATATTTTTATATACTTGCACATATATTATATGTATATTTTTATATACTTGCACATATATTATATGTATATTTTTATATACTTGCACATATATTATATGTATATTTTTATATACTTGCACATATATTATATGTATATTTTTATATACTTGCACATATATTATATGTATATTTTTATATACTTGCACATATATTATATGTATATTTTTATATACTTGCACATATATTATATGTATATTTTTATATACTTGCACATATATTATATGTATATTTTTATATACTTGCACATATATTATATGTATATTTTTATATACTTGCACATATATTATATGTATATTTTTATATACTTGCACATATATTATATGTATATTTTTATATACTTGCACATATATTATATGTATATTTTTATATACTTGCACATATATTATATGTATATTTTTATATACTTGCACATATATTATATGTATATTTTTATATACTTGCACATATATTATATGTATATTTTTATATACTTGCACATATATTATATGTATATTTTTATATACTTGCACATATATTATATGTATATTTTTATATACTTGCACATATATTATATGTATATTTTTATATACTTGCACATATATTATATGTATATTTTTATATACTTGCACATATATTATATGTATATTTTTATATACTTGCACATATATTATATGTATATTTTTATATACTTGCACATATATTATATGTATATTTTTATATACTTGCACATATATTATATGTATATTTTTATATACTTGCACATATATTATATGTATATTTTTATATACTTGCACATATATTATATGTATATTTTTATATACTTGCACATATATTATATGTATATTTTTATATACTTGCACATATATTATATGTATATTTTTATATACTTGCACATATATTATATGTATATTTTTATATACTTGCACATATATTATATGTATATTTTTATATACTTGCACATATATTATATGTATATTTTTATATACTTGCACATATATTATATGTATATTTTTATATACTTGCACATATATTATATGTATATTTTTATATACTTGCACATATATTATATGTATATTTTTATATACTTGCACATATATTATATGTATATTTTTATATACTTGCACATATATTATATGTATATTTTTATATACTTGCACATATATTATATGTATATTTTTATATACTTGCACATATATTATATGTATATTTTTATATACTTGCACATATATTATATGTATATTTTTATATACTTGCACATATATTATATGTATATTTTTATATACTTGCACATATATTATATGTATATTTTTATATACTTGCACATATATTATATGTATATTTTTATATACTTGCACATATATTATATGTATATTTTTATATACTTGCACATATATTATATGTATATTTTTATATACTTGCACATATATTATATGTATATTTTTATATACGATCGTGATGCTTGCTGGGTGCTGGTGGCTGCTTAGGGGGAATGAGCAAGAGGAAGCTCCTGTGTCTGAGGAGAAGGCTTTTAGCTCGTCATTTCGCTAGGGATTTTCCTAACTGCGCGTGCACTCTCGGGCTTAAATGGCTGGTGCCTGCGACTTCCTTGCGCCGATTTGTTTGCTGTCCCTGTATTAGTTCTAGAAGGCCTTGTCTCTTAGGGAGGTCATTTGTATTTTAGAATCCAGTAGTCACGCTGGTGGTTTTTATAGAATCTAAGAACATGAACTGGTATTTTTGTGATGTTTGAATGAAGAGTAATGGTCACGGCAATGATTAATGAATTATAATAGTCATACGTATATGAAAGTGACTATAATTTTAACTTAACAATATCTATTTTAATTGTGAATATAATAGTTTCATTATAGTATTTTTGACAGGAAGTAATATGCTAGTGATAATGACATAATGACAAAAGGGATGTTAACAGTAAAACATTGAAGATTATCATAATATTGATAATGATCATACCGCTAATAGTTATCATAGAAATACTAGAATCGTGACAGTCTAACAGTGGAAATGTTCATGAAATAATGAATGAATGAATCAAAATCATCATAGTAACATTAACAATATCTAATACAGATATGATTATAACTAAGATATGATCATGATCATGACTGATTAGAGCAAACGAATGAAAGTGATTAATGATAGCGATGATAATGACTATACTGCTAGTAAGGATGACAGCATTAGCAGTGTAACCAGTGTACAGTATGATCCTGTACTATGATTCTTACGTGGAGCTATAGTTAGGATTCCTGTTATGAATTGACTCCTCGGTGGTGGTTGGGATGGCGAGGCATGTCTTCCCGTGTGGTGGCATTGGTTGCATGGTAAACGGGTTGACCTTTGGAATGGTGGTGGAGGTCTTGCTGGTGAAGGTGTCTGTCGTGTGTAGGTGACGGAGTAACGAGTGTGATGAGGCGGGACTTTATTGACACACCAGGTTGCATTGTGTGATTTTGCATTTGATGGTGAAGGTATGGTGAGCGGTGTTCAGCTGTTCTGAAGTGATGCTTTGGGATGCTTTACATCACAGGTGACAAGGCTGAAGCCCTTGGAGGTGACAGCGGTCGTGTTTAGGTCCAGCGATTTCGCTGCTTGAATCGGGCTTTGGGCGGTGAGGCTTTCGGTTCCTGGTGCTGTCTCTGGCCTCCCTCGCATGTATTTTGGGTGGTGTGTGTTTGCCGTAATGATAACTTTATTTCAGTGATTGATATATATGTTTATATTTGAAAAACTGCAACTTTTGCTAGATGAATACATTTGGATCAAGTGTATTTTGTTGTGTGCATGTAAAAGCACCGAGTTTCACTCGCACGAGTGTCAACTGCTGATCTGAGTCAGTGACACGTGCGCACGGGCGTGGCGGGTGAGGGCGAGCTAACTCTCGTGTTGGTACAGGGGAGCCGCTGGCGGAGGCGAGGGGGGCCTCACACTACGAGCGCCCCGTGGCCTGGATCCGCGGCAACAAGAAGGGCTCCGGCTACCTCATGCACGTCAACAATGCCTTCCACCGTCTTGGCTATGAGCTCTCGGAGGACGGCGATGACTGGGACGTCCTGTGGTCGCACAACTACCCTTTCCGGGAGCTGAAGGAGAAGATGACCAAGCTGAAGCCCCACCAGAGGGTCAACCACTTTCCCGGCTCGGGCTTCATCACCAACAAGGTCAACCTCGCCACCTCGGGCCTGCCTTTCATCCCGCGGGCGTTCAGGATGCCCGACGAGAAGGAGGACCTGCTCAAGCATGCGAAGCTCCACTCGGACCTCCTGTTCGTGCAGAAGTCCAACAACCATCGCGGCATTAAGATCGAGAAGCTGGACGCCCTCGACTTGGGCGCCGACGGTTCCTTCGTGCAAGAGTTCGTACACAATCCCCTGCTGGTGGACGGGTACAAGTTCGACATCGGCGTGTACACCATCGTCACCTCCATACAGCCTCTCAGGGTTTACATCTACGAGGGGGATGTGCTTTTCAGGTGAATGAGGGCGAGTTATTTGTTATTAAAAAAGTATGCATCAGGAAATACGTTTCATTTAATAAAACAACAACATTGCGATTTGATAAGTGGTATGTCTTCCTTATCCCCATCTCAAAGGTTCTGCCCCGTGAAGTACCATCCATTCGACCCGGAGGTCCGGGACAAGTATGTCGTAGGGGATGACTACCTGCCCACGTGGAAGGTTCCCTCTCTTGCCAAGTACTACAAGGATCTTGGTTTCGGCATGAAGAGGTCCTTCGACGCTTGGCTGAAGTCACAAGATAAGGTAGGAAGTGTTTATTTATCAATAAAGCCTTTTAGTGTGATCGTTGCCTTGTTCAAAAGGCAGATGGCATGCGCCGTCTTGCTATTCTGTTGGATCTTGTTGATGTTGCAGTCATGCTCACACACACACGTTGTAGCACTACTTTTATATCTGGAATTTATTATAAGTAACTTGTTTTCTGTCTTAAACATTTTAGCAGATCGGTGTTCTCTTTGGTAATTGCAATGTATATGTTGTGTATCGATATAAATGTATTGTTCGAATGTTCTCTGAGCGAGACGCACCCCTTTCCCGCCTGCAGGACTCGGAAGTGGTGTGGGACGCCGTGCGAGAGGCCATCCGCAACGTGTTCTACGGCAAGGAGATGGCGCTGGTGCAGGCCACCAGCCACTATCCGCGTTCCACCAACTTTTTCGAGATGATGCGCATCGATTTCGTCATCGACGATCAACTCAAAGTCCACCTGATGGAGGCCAATATGTCTCCCAACCTCTCCTCGTCACACTTCAAGGAGAATCGACTCCTATACGAACAGGTAGTGTTCAATCTGCTCTCGCTGGTGGGCGTGGGGCGCGCAGTGCACTCTGCCTCATTGGCTCCGAACTCCCGGGAAGAGACGGAGATGCAGGCGGCCCAGAAAGACGTCATGGTATTCCCCGAGCACTGTGCCGTCTCCTGCTCCCTCGAGAAGGCATGCGACAAGGTGGAGTGCCAGCTGTGCAAGCCGTGCCTCAGCAGCGAGCAGCAGGAGGAATTGACGCGAGCCTTCCTGGAGCACCAGCGGCGGGGCATGTGCCGGCGGGTGGTGCCGCCATCCATCCAGCACCACCATGCCCACGAGCCTGCCAACATGAGCGGACTCTCGCCCGAAAATACTCTGCTGACGGAGTGGTTCCGCGGGCAGTGTCTGCTCGATCAGGCACTCTGCTCTTGACCAGGCCTCGGCGTCGCACGTGTACTTTTACACTCGTAAATTATGCAACAAGAAAGTGTCTCGATTAAATCATATGTTTGGGGCTGTCGGTGGGAGTTGTGGATGTGCAGTAAGATGTGATACAGCTGCTATTCATTTAGAGAGCGAGTGAGTGAACGAGTCAGTGAGTGTGCATGTTTGTGTTTGCATCTATATCACTGTGTTTTTGTTTGAGTTTTCAACAAAGTTTATCCTGATCTTTAATTAGTCAGCATGTGTTGTTGTATTGCATAGGTGTTAAACATCAAACAGAAAGACTAAAATCGTGCCCATAAGATATGGTTGTCCTATCAGGTTCCTTGTTAATCTGGACAGAGATGTTTCATGTTCGTTGTTCAAATGAACGAAGCAAAAGCTGTTGTGCCTTGTTTTCTGTTTGTGCTTTATCGTCGTAACGTCTGAAATTAGATCGGGATTGGCTGACAGATGGCAGCCGAAATTCTGTGCACAAATCGTCTTGCACATATTTTTTGTACTTAATATAAAGTTCATGTTATGTATGACACTATGTATATTTTAAGACTGTTATTAACCAAGTGCAATTTAGTGTCACAAAGTATCTGTTACGAAGAAAAATATAACATAAAGATATGTATTTTATTAAGATAATTAGATATGGAAGAGATCAGTAACAGTTTTTATTTTATGTATATATTTTGCTTAAAATTTGTTTAATCTTTATTTGTTTGTCTGATAATTGTATTTTTATAATTTAGATATACCTTGAAGTTTTCCTCACATTATGTGTATTTGTTGTCTTTCAGAGGCTATTGAAGTGTTAATGCAATAAATGGCCTTCTTGTTCGAGATATTAACATAATTCTTGTATAGTGATAATCACTTTCGCGTTACTTCACATGTATGTCACTTGTAAGTAGCGTCATCATCACGCCATCACAATAAAGGTCTTTTTTATAACGGATTATTTCTTTGATACCCACGATTTTATGCACAGCCACTGTTGATTTCGGAACTACAGGCTTGAAAAATCGTTCGCCCGATATCCCGGAAGAATCAAGTTCGCAAGTTTTCAAGTTTTCCCCAATAAAGTTTTCCCTCCAACGGGCGCCCAAAATGTTACCACAGGCTTAGCCGACGCCCGCCAGAAATGTTATGTGAATTAAGGTTTCATCCGTTTCATCCGTCTTTTTTTTTCTGTCCATTTTGACATGCTTTTGGAAATGAAACTTAACTCCGGGTATTTCAAGTTCATTTTAGCAAGCCATATTTGAAGAATGGCCGTCCAAAAAGGTACCAGAGATTTAGGAATTTTAGGAGCCCTGCTGTGTACGCTGAGTAAAATCAACAAATAAATCGATAGATAAACATTGTTCATTATTGCTTGACAATTTTTTCCGTTTTAATTGCCAAGGTGCGACAGTAAGCATAATGATAAGCCAGATATGCAAAGCTGAACCTCGCCCCTGCTATGCCTATGAATGAGCAAAACAGCAAAGCATGTTAAAAGGAATAGACAATGTGAGTGAGGCATGTCGTGTCGCGGCATCTTTACTCGGAGTCGGAAAACCCGTCGCCACGATATTGCGGCAGGCGAACGCTTTCAGTATGAGACATGGGATTCGCGATATGTATATGCTGTTAGGAATGAATATGTGAAAAGACGCGGGCTTAAAATGAGGCAGTGCCGCTTTGAGAAGTTGAAGCTGTAACTGTAACAAGAAAACACAGAACCCAGGTCACTTAGCCTGCTGTATTTGTTGACGTGACGACAGCGTTAATTTTGAGCTGGAAGGCAGTAATTCCTTGTTAGAATGGTCGTTGGGAGTGGAGTTCCGATGGTGGTTGCACGCAGAGGAAGTTGATAGGACTGCTGTCAGAATTGAGAGACGGCGAGGTCTGTTGAAAAGGAGGCCATGCGATAACTGAATTTCCTCATTTGAATTTCTTATTCGCAAATCATTATTCCGTGATTATGACTCACTTCGTCCACTGCACACAAGAGTTTGTTGAAGCTATGTTTACGCACGCCATTTAGCGCGTAATGATATGTACACTGCACTAAATCGACTGAATTTGAAGCCGTCAGCTCATTCGGGGAACGGGCTGTGCTCACGACACAAGGACATTCATCGATTCTTTTTTCGATTTTTTGCTTAGATTGCTAAACAGGGAATTTCGCTAGAACATGTTGTAAAGAATTGAAAGAGTATTAGAATGTAGTTTTGAATAAGAGCAATGCAGAGAAATGTGATGGACCCAAGGGATATCCCGCTCGATTTTTCTTTTATCTGAATAGTCCTCGCAGCATGAACTCCTCAGGTATAATAGCAAACTTTTTTTTTTTTTTTTTTTTTTTTTTTTTTTTTTTTTTGCCAAGAAGTATACCTTTAAACGTAGAATCATGCACACACCTGAAAGATGCCGATGATGATAGAAGTGTGACCAGTAAGTATGCATATTCTTTGTTTTTGCAATGAAGTCAGGGGTGGGATGTGCTTACCACAAATAGTTTACAACAGCCAACTTTGTACAGATGTATTTTCGTTGCTCTTTCACCATGAATATTTTATATTTATTAAATAAAAAGACGTACAAGTTTGTACACATAAAGATGGTAAATTGATCGACATTCCAGTAAATTTCATCAATCGTTTTACTAATACTTGACAGCTGAATGGCCGTTGAATCAGGAGAGAACGAGCCGACTGATTGCCGTAAATGAACAGAGCAGCGTGCCACTTGGTCGCATGCAAGAGCCAAGCTGATTGGCCGACATGAACGGTTGCGTCATCAAAGGCACGCCAATTGCAGTGGACTTCTGGAGGCCGACCAAAGCACCGGAGGTAAAGTGGATTCAGAAGTGGAATCGGTTATTGTTCCTCTTGTTATGTTTGTGGAGAAATTGTTCCGGCGCGCTTTGTATCCTTTATTAAGCGCGGTTAACGTAATTGCTGCTAATGTTCTTGTGGCCGAGTTAATAATGTGTACAGATGTTGAACGAAACTTTCATTGACAGGGTGGGCGGCGTCAATTTCTCTCTATTTTACTCATGTACACGTGTGTGTGTGTGTGTGTGTGTGTGTGTGTGTGTGTGTGTGTGTGTGTGTGTGTGTGTGTGTGTGTGTGTGTGTGTGTATGTGTATGTGTATGTGTATGTGTATGTGTATGTGTATGTGTATGTGTATGTGTATGTGTATGTGTATGTGTATGTGTATGTGTATGTGTGTGTACGCATAGATTTCTAAGTATACACATTACAGAGAATTGCCGTTTAGATACTGAAATTAATTTGTATATTTCCAGGCTCGGCTCTTTTTCCTCACTCACCTTCACAGAGATCACACGCTGGGTCTCTCTTCAACATGGCGACTTCCGATCTACACCTCCCCAATCAATGCCTTACTTTTACTGCACAAATTCGAGGTTTGTGAATTTGGACAAGCTGGAGTATACTTTTCCTGCTTGTGTTTTGCTTCGATCATGTGACGTATTTAGGTATTTAGATTTCATTGAGAAGGATTATAATGATCATTACTTTATTAAACACAACATAAATCTTTCTGTTTCTTTGCCTCATACTATCACCCTTTCCCTCAGCCTCAGCCTCTAGTTCCTGCCTCATCTTTAACCATGACCTTATCCTACCCCCCCCCCTCCACCCCTACCCATCCAAGCCCCTACTACCACCACCATCACCCCCTGTCCCGAACCCCACCACAATAACCCCTATCCCTACCCCTCACCCCCACCATTACCCCTACTCATAGCCCCAGTCACCAGCTTATTTTCGGGGGGGGGGGGGGGGGCAAATCACATGGTTGATTTTATGTTCTTCCAGATACCAAAGAGTATAATTCGAGAATTAGAGGTGGGAGAAACGTACTTGTTGCCTCTTGATCCTGAAGGAGACTACACTATGAGTGTTACACCCATTGATGCAAATCATGTACCGGGAGCTGTCATGTTTCTCTTCCAGGGTAGGTAATGGGTGTGAGCTTCAGTACTTTCTTGATTAATCACTGATTTTTTAAAAATTAGTAGAAACAAAGATGTTGCTACATAAAGTATATTTACTTGTTCTTATGATGGATACTACAAAGAAGTTACACTAAGCATAGATGTGTTTTTTTTAGGTTTAAGTGGTTTAAAGGAAGATGTAATTAATCTTGTCCTGTCCTTTTTGATTGACTTTCATCACATTAAAACATATAAAGATATATCAAATAATTTACTCATATTTTAGAAGTAGTTGATATACATCTTCCTATAGCTAAGAAGTCACCCTAGTGGTGAAATATTGCTTAAACATTTTCTTCTTGCAAAAATAAAAGAATAAAAGTTCAATATCTTTCATACAGTTGTTAGTACATAACTTTGGAAATTACATTTAGTTTTGGACTAATTATAGATGTAATGTTATGATTTATTCCTCTGAATTTTTTCAGGTTACTTCGGCAATATACTGTATAGTGGTGACATGCGTTGGTATCCAGAACTTGTAGAACATCCTGTACTGAAGCATTTGATAGAAGCAAGAGAACTGGATGTACTCTACTTGGACAATACGTTCTCAGCACCCTTTTGCAGATTCCCATCCAGGGAAGAAGCCAAAAAGCAGCTCTTTGATATTATTGAGTATGTGTCAAAAATCCCTTGTATTGATTTCTAATATCTTAAAGCATTTCTATCAACAGCTTTGGTGGAGGACCTTGGATGTGGCAATGGAAAACTCAAAACCATAAAAACTTTTCTAATATCACTGCACCTAAATCTAATTACAGTCATGAAAATCTCCATGTAAAACCTGATATGCCTAAACAAAATTAGTCTCTCACACTAAGTACCAAAATGGAGGAAAGTTTTTCCAGTATATTATATCAAGTTACATCAGGTGATGCCCACACTTTGGCTCAATGAAAATGCGATTTACCTCTTACACAGGGTGTAACCTGCAAAGCTCAAGGGTTGCAAGGCTCGTCTGATATGTTTGATTTCTGTCATGGAAAAGTAGCCTACCTTTCCAAACCAACAGCAGGGAATGTGAATATTAGAAAGTAAGTGAAATCCTTGTTGGTGTGGTTAAGGTGTTGATGCCTCATGCTGGACATAATGTGATTTGATTTGATGCTTTTTCTTTGAAGAAGAGAATTGTATACGAGCAGTGACCAAATTAATTCACATTTAGGAACCTAATGGTGAAAAAACAAAGGGAAAAAGCATTCTCTAAAATATGAGTGGGAGATAAGTACCTGTATACATGAAAATAACAAAATAGATTAATGATAATCTAAAGAAATTATTTTCAAGAACTGTACTGAAATAATTGTTTATGATGTGTAATTGAAGTTTTTGTGTAAGTATTTGACAACTATATGAGTCAGATTAAAAAAAATGGAGATGCACTTATGCCAAACATGCAATAAAAATTCCAATGGTGTGAGATTTACAATACAAAGTATTCTGTATCAAAGACAGTAATGTAAATTTTGAAAAAAATCATTAAACAGTAACATCATGTGTCTCTCTTTGCAGTTCCTACCCAGATCACACAATTAAGATCAGTGTCCGAGAGCTTGGCAGGGAAGACCTGTTGGAGGCAGTTGCAAGGAGGTTTCAAGAGAGAATTCTCGTTAATCAAGACAAATTTAAGGTGTTGGAGTTACTGCAGTATTCAGATGCTTTTACTAATGACCCTTCGCAAGCAAGGATTCATGCTGTCCCAATGTCACAGGTATATTGTCTTGATTTGTATCATCATGCATCTTATTTCCTAAAAACTAGAAATTCCAGACACTAGGGGTCATCCATTAATAGATATTTTCATAAGCATAAAACTAGGGTGGGGGCTTAATGCCCAATTCATATCTTAGAGATCTTCAGAAATCAGCAATTCCAAAAAAATCATTAATTTCCCAGAGAGTACATTTTGTACACTTATGAAAATGTAGATAATCATAGATAACCTCTTATATGAAATATTGGATAACATTTTCTTAATGTTAATGCTCAGATTTGCTCTGATCTGATACACACATATTAGTAATTAATTTGTGTACTTTATTGCAGATCCAAGTTAGAACACATGAAAGATGGAATGAGGAAAGCCCAACCATCAGTATAGTGTTGACAGCTTTATTTGTTGGATGGCCTCATGGACCATACAGCAGCCAGGCCAACAAGGGAATCTTCAAAGTAATGTACAGTGATCATTCATCCTATGATGAACTGATGCAAATGGTTGGATGTCTCAGACCAAGACGCATAATCCCCATTGTACAGAAGTGGTCAAAGGTTGGATGGTGGGCAGATCCTAATGCTCCTGACCAGTCAGCCAAGTTTGACATGTCTGTATATGATCACTTGCTTACTTATCCACCTCCAGATCCTATTCTGATTCCTGAGGCCATTACTCGGATGATGTATCAGGGTGGGCCTTTAATGATCTCTCACCAACCTCGCCGCTGTTCCCTGCGTCATGGCCTGGCACCCCGGCCCAGACGTGCTTTGGGAGTTCGAGGGGTAGTTTTCACTTCCCCAGAACGAGTTACAGAATCTCCAGTACCCAGTGGTAGCATGACTCTTGATGTTAGTTTCCGTACAGATACATCTTGTTCCATCATGCATCCTAAACTATATTTCCCTAATACTGACCAAGATAGTAATTCTATGGCAACTCAAACACCTAGAAAAATATTAAAATCAAGAAGATTATCTTCCTCTGATGATAAAGATAATTATGTAACAATGTCAGACCTAAGGTTACGAATTATGTCACGTACTAAAGCACTGGCTGTCTCACATTTTATTAGCCTAGACTCTGAGGATGCTACTGGCAATGGTAAATCTAGCTCTGAAGTACTCAAAAAGGCCAAAGCTATTTGTCAGTCTCTCTCATATGTTGATGCTCTTTTCTGAACAGAATAACAAAATTAGATATATTAATTTTAGTTAGCAATAATTTATAAAACCCATGTATCTGAAAAGAAATTGGAATAGTACAAATACTATAGTCATATTTGTAGATATGAGTGCATGAGTACTAAGTTATTTTTCAGTAAAATTGAACTTTAGTTCATAAATATGGTTAACAATAAAACATTGATAACTGAATGACCTGCATTATTTATCCTATTGCAATGTATATTTAATCACTAAAATGTATGTGTAGCTGTTGCCAACATGACAATTTTTCTTTGCTTCTTTTCTTCCCTTACTTTGTCTTTTCTGTGGCTTTTCTTTCGTTCTTGTTAATTGGCCTTTTTGTCCAGACTTTAAAATTGTTTTGCTCTTTCTCTCTGAGCTGTTGTCCTTGTTTCTGTATCTTTCCCTATTCTCTTTTCTGCTATGTATGACATTGACAAAAAAAAAAATATTTTCAATTTTTATTTTCTAACAGGCATTCTTTCAAAGGTATGTGTTTATCCATTACAGCTTATGATATTATGAATTGTGTATAAAGCTTGTATTTAAATATGTTAAGGACATGTTACAGAGGTTGACACAAACTCAGTAATCCTGTAGTTTTCATGCAATATATACACACATGCACATCATTCTCAAATTTGATATTTCAATCCATAATGTGTCTATGATGATCAGTTTTTAAGTAAATATATATTACTGTATATAAAACTACATACAAATACTTTGGTGTTAGACTAACAATTCCTTAGTCTTACTTAAAAAAATGGTTGCATAAGTCTCCTAATCTATGTTAGCATTATTAACCTTATTATTATTGCTCAAAATTTTCTTATTTTAGTACGGTCCTTCAATGAATACAATAATTAAATGTTGAAAAGTGTTCATTATATAAATACAAAAATCAAAGTTACAATATAAATAAATAAAACTTTATTGCAAAAACTGCCTAACAAACTGAAGCATAACATAAATGTTCATATGAATATACAGTGATACCTTTCACAGCATTGTGAATATCAACTTTCTTTAACAAGGGTTACTTCAAGAGAGAACCTTTGATGTAAGACTGCAGGCTAGTAATTGTGCTGATATTAAACCTTTTCGTATAATCCATAATGACACACCTGAGGTTTTATATCTAGTCCTTTTCGTAGAGATTTGACATCTTACCTATTTATTACAAAGTATGCTCTTTCCTCACAAACTAAGTGAATAAATTTCCAGCTAAGTAGTATTCTCTCTGAATCTGAACCAGTCAAAAAAGGTGGTCAGCATCCACAGCAAGCTTTCTTACAAGTCAGATCTATATCCATAAATGGAATTCATGAGGCAGTGCTATGAGAGGTATAAATGTATAGCACTGACCAATAATGCATCTCAACATTCATTTCATTATTACACGAACTGAATTCACCAAAGCTTCCACAGTCACATTCTAGACACATTATCTGTAACTGCTGTTATTCAACATTAAACATGAGCAGCAAAATATTCTCTACTGAAACTTTAATGCCTCTTTTATTAATGAATTTAGAAGTTACCCAAATTTTGGAACATAAGAAAATGTAAAATAACTCCATTAAATACCAGACATAGAACTAATATCTGTGACACAGTTCATTCTAGTGATAAATCTAATCAGGTCCAAAGGTACTGACAATACAAAAAAGGGACTGGTAATCCAGAATGAGAAAAACAGGTTATGCAACTTCAAAAGAATAAAAATTCTAATCCTGTCTCTTATTCACCAATGGTAGACACACTTAGTGTAAATTTATGGATAGCAGTGCCAACTCTGCATATGAACCAGTTACCTTCTTAGCTATGGAAAAGGGGCGAGACTTTTAGACAGATAGGAAATTGAGTATAATTTTGAACAATAACAAGAATTACAACAGTGAACAAAGAAATACACAACTAATTGTTTAAGGAGTCTATACACCTTTATCCATGCTAAAGATCAGAGGAGCTACAATTACGGCAATTCATACTACAAAGCAGTTCAAGGTTGAAAATATTGCAGTAACATAACTGGCCCTGACTTCTGCTTTGCTTTAGCTATTTCTTTAGCTTTTACATTAACATACAGATATTAAAGCTATGTCTGTCAGAAAAATGAATCATTGAAGCTGTACGAAAATATTTTAAATTAACGATCTGCTGCTATGAGGGGAAAGAGATCTCAACCAAAGTCTACTGCATCAGAACCAGCATAAAGTAAGCATAATTAATAATTAAATCTACAAAAGACACTGACACAAAAAATAGACATACAGTAACAGATTCCTGATTATATATATATATATATATATATATATATATATATATATATATATATATATATATATATATATCCTGGAAGGTCTCAAATTTCTTTTGAAGCATATTTTGCTGCCCAGCATAATAGCAATAAATGCTAAAATAAAATTGAGATGACATGACTGTCTATGAATAAATATGCTTTCTTTGACGTGGTATGCAAAATACAAGTTTGGACTTACATAAACATGAAGGCAAATTATAGCTATTGAAGAGCCTACTTTTTGAACATACATATATACATACAACACAGCCCTAGAGACAATGTACAATGGTATACATACAAGTGTGCTCGTTAAAGGTTTATATACTAAATATGAATTTTTAAACAATGTTGGGATGATGTACTTGTATCTCTGAAAGACTTCTAGATATTTCTATTGAATCACATTTCTCAACCTAATGGAAGAGAAAAAGGAAAGGATAAAAAAAAGCACTGATAACGACACAGTACAGTTACATGGACAACGATTATTATTTCCACTGAGATAAAATACTTGTTACATTACAAACTACTTATCTGTATAATGCACAGCCTTTAGAACCACTCCTAATTGTGTTCATAAGTTCAACTACCAGTTAATCAGTGGAAGTATAATCCAACAGAGTCCAAATCCTGCATATCATACAAAACTGTGGTAGTAAAATTTCAGTCTACAGTCTAGAATGCTTTTAAGTAATATAGTATGCAGCTTCTGTTTTTTCTTAGAGTTTAATGTGTTCCTTCCTAAAAAAAAATTCTTAGTTTAACTTTTTCTTGCTATATTATTTATTAAAAAAAAAAAAAAATAAAGGGAATTATTTCCTTTCTCAAAGTTATATACTACACAGATGAAGAAAGAATGGGAGAGGGAGAGGGAGAGGGAGAGGGAGAGGAAAAGGGAAAGAAAAAGAGAAAGAGAAAGGGAAGGAGGGAGGGAGGGAGGGAGGGAGGGAGGGAGAGGGAGGGAGAGGGAGGAGGGAGGAGGGAGAGGGAGAGGGAGGGAGGGAGGGAGGGAGGGGGAGGGAGAGGGAGAGGGAGAGGGAGGGAGGGGGAGGGGGAGGGAGAGGGAGAGGGAGAGGGAGAGGGAGAGGGAGAGGGAGAGGGAGAGGGAGAGGGAGAGAGAGATCAAGGAGAAGCATAATCTCCTTCCACCTAGCAATCCAAATGTATGAAATAACCCTCCCACTTCCTTTAATAGGCTGTTGTGTGTTGCCACTCAAATTTACATATAGGGTACTCCATTCACAAACAATAATGGGCATGCTTATAATGATATAAACCTCAAAACTATCCAAACTAAAATAGGCTTAAATAATATCAAAATGATGACAATCATTTACAACTGCTCCACTGACTATGAAAATCAACAGAAAGAATTATCACAATACTAATGATACTACTATTATCCACGTAAGATAAATTGTAAATCTTGTGAGATAATGAAAACATAAAATAAAATAGGGAAGGAAAGAACTGTGACAACATAAGGCATAATAATATCCACATTTGCTGATAAAGCCAAAGAGTCACATGTTATCTCTTACAACAACTAGCATAGTATAGCGACAAAAAAATATATTTTGTCTGACCAAAACACAAGTGGCAAAACCTTTTAAAATAACAAGTTATAAGATCACTTCACTTTTTACTGCTACATAAATTATGTACAGTATATAACCAGCCTATAAGACTTGCAATACAGTATTTGACAATTTGATCTCCCTTTTCTGTTACCGACTGTAAAACCTTCACTATAGCCTATCATTTGACCTCTTCCATACATTTGGCACCATTCACTGTTTCTGGGGGAGTATTTATCTTTAGCTGTCAAGGCATTTTTAAAACAGTTTCACAAAAGGTACTACAAGAGTCTTCCCATTGCTTGAAATAGGAATCTGAAACTAACAAGTGAAAAGGAAAGCTTGAAAAACTACATCAAATTATGCAAGGGAACACAAATATCAGAAGTTTAAAAAGTGAATTAATATCATAAACAAGAAAACAGTGAATGGGCACATTTCAACATCATGACTTTCTCACCCAACTGTAAAATTCTGAACACAAATGCTGCATCTAAACATTGTGTGGCTATACAGTTCACTTGAGTCTTTATGACTAGATATTCATTAATATTACAACCCTTCAAAACACTGTTGAGAAAAAGTTTAAATATTTCAAGGTCTTACATATGATAATGGTGTAATATATTGTATTACACTATATATGCTATGATGAAACACTATATTTTCATGTAAAGTGTAGACACAATTACACAATGTGCCACAGAAAACTACTTCTGAATTTAAACAATATAACAATCAAGAAATATTCCTATACACAGAGAAAGTTATATAATAATAAATCTTAACTTGGTATCCATGTTATGATTCCCTTCCTTACATGCTGCATCTGTTAAGTTTGCACAAAATGCTTCAATCAACCTGAAGTAATGCCCATATCACACATCTCATTTCCGCCCTCATCACCTTCCCAAAACAGCTTAGCTCTAACTGCCTTTCGTGTAAGACCAAAAAACTTCTGGGGCTTCAATTTCCGGTTTGTTGCCTTGAATTTCCATCCCATGTGACTGTGACAGCTTGAGCAATTGGCAATAGTCCACGCATACCTAGAATTATAGGGAAATGGTCAACTGTCAAACACAAATACAGTCTTATGTTTGATATTAATTAAAGTTCATCATTAACAAATTTCAAATCATGCAGACTCCCCTATGACAATAGAAAAACTTGGAAAAAATTTATAATGCTCTGTCCCTAGAGCTTGTTTTACTATTTGGTATAATACCACACACCTGTGGTAGATGTGTCCAGATTGATTCATAAAATAATTAGAAATGTAAAGCATAATAGTCTTTACTATTTTTCTACTATCTGTGATGAGTCTTTGGCTATATAAGTCTAATCAGGAAAAAACATGAATCCCTAAAAACTATGTCCTAGAAATAGGTCTTAGTATGTACAATGACTCATGATAGTTTTAAAAATGTTGCTTATTATCTAGTGCTAAATCATTTATCCTTAGTCTCAAATGAGGACTTATCTATCAAAATACTGTTACAAATATATCAGATTAGCAAAAAATCAATAAACATATTCAATATAGCCATCAAAATGTACTTATATTGATGTTAAAATGACATTGTGATGCCCCTATCCATTTTCATCAAAAAGATAGTTGTGGGTTTGGGCAAAAAGCAGTTCAGCTCTGGCTCTTCCAATTCCCAAGATATTATAATTCATGATTTGAATCCTGTTCCACATTTGGATAAGGCCAGGAGAACCTTGGCTTTAGCCTGCACACCCTTAAATAATTCTTTACACAAAACAAATACAAGGTGTGCCTGCACAATAGCTGAGGGGTTAAGTAACAATTACTAGTATGCCACTAATTTCATGGAAACCTATGGTTCACCACTACTTTTCATCAGGATAAATTTATGAGTGGATACTTGAATTTCCTGCAAGTACTGGATTAATTTACTCAAAGCCTCTGATGATACTCACTCTGGCACAAAATCATTTAACTTTTATAGTGCAACTCCATCAATTTAAAGATTGAAGTGCATAAGGTTGGAGGAATGTTATTAAATGATTATTATGTAACCTTTGTTGGTCTGGCAAAAGGATCCAGCACTGTCCTATTATCAGAGTTGCTGGAAAATCAGTGTTATTACTGAAAACTCACTATCACTTGAAGTTCTTAATAAAAGGAAAGACTGTCTTTTTTTTTCCTTCTTCTGTAGTATCAACTATTTTCCATGTAAGTTACCTGACAACCTACACTTCTACTTTATTTCAAAATCTAAGGATGCTGCAAAGTGATTTAAAGGAAATTTCTGAAAGGTAAGTTGTTCCAGAAACTGATCACCCACATATATGGCTCCTACTTGACAAATGATTAAGAGGGTATGAATTTTGAACTCACAGAATAACAACGACAGTAAACACTTACCCTGGAAACCATGAGTGCTGTATGGATGGTCGCCCATTGTAAGTGAGATTAGTGGCCTTGGTAAGAGTTAACATTTCGTGAACATAACCTCCAGGATTTACGAAAGTTCCTTGAGGTCCCTCCACAGACATAGAGAATATATCTGCTGTGTCACCAATCACTTCATTGCAGCGGACACAAATCAACATTTTACACTGAAATATTAAATCAGTGAAATGTTAGCAAGAACTTCATTCATTAAATGCATTTCATTTAATAGGATCTCACCAAATATTTGTATGTCATTCATAATATAAAACATGAAAAAAACATGGAAGACAGTTATGATTTATCAATTCAGTTTTGAGATACAATATATAATTGAAAGAAATGAGCAACTTGCAGGTGAGAGAGAAACATTTAAAAAAAATTACATGTGGAGCAAATTAGTTCCCATGATACAAATCAGGATTATATGGAAATATCTTAACACTCTCCTGAAAAAAGACCTTTCCTACTCTGGTACAGTCAAGAAATACATTTGGCTGGAGGCCAGGCTGACAGGAATGACTTGCCATGAATGCTCTTGGAGGATTGGTAAATGAATGTTGAATATACCATATGGAAACCATGACTGGAAGATTGCCAGCTCCTGGGAGAACACTATCTCCATACTCAGGATCATATTCCTGAATATGACTAAGATGATGATGATGATGATGATAAAAAAAAAAAAAAAAAAAAAGTACACATTAGTTCATGTGGAGTGGGCTCACAAGCCAGATATCTGGGTGGTCACCACTCGAGCAAGCCAAATGCCCAGATTTTGGGCTATGTGCAGGCAGCAAGGTAGTCATGACTGAGTAGAACTAGCCCCTCGAAAGTAAGCTTAAAGACTTTCCTAGTCTAAATTACCTCAACAATTGTTTATGTACAGCCAAGAGCATAGAGAGTGATTTTTTTTTTTTTTCTTGTGTTTCTGATTCATACTCTGCCTATGCTCTGACACATGGTCCAGTATGGTGTCACCTGTCATGAGTGGGTTCATCATATCTAATACAAAGCAGCGAATTGGATAAAATGGTAGTACCTTACTGATAACAGACAGTATATATCTTAAACGTTGTGTTGGTGTGTTAAGACCAAGAAGGGTGAGTCTGTGGGAATCATCAAGTGGGAGGTTGATGGCTGCCCAGTGAGACAACTCCTGAGGGTCTCGGGGTAACTGCAAGGAATAAGCATAACATGTAGTGTAAAGATCAGAACTTAAGAATACTCAAAATTGCATTATCATGCAGGTAAATTAAGTAATAGCTTTGACATTCTAAGCTTCTTACTACAGGTTGACAACATGTTGGCCTCAGAATTTATAAATAATTGGAAAAGAACTAAAAGGTTATGGGAAACCTCAGACTTCATAAACAATAAACATGACTTTCACTGCAACTCCTTGAAGCTGGTGGGCCAGATCAAGGCAGGCGGTCATTTACAGTTGAGCCATCATTTAATGTGCTCAATGACATAATGCCAATGTTGATTTTATAGTTTAGAGAACAAAAAAGTATACTGTACATAAAAAATCTTAAAGTTATTATCTCCTTTCTGTATCTGCAAAATGCAACAAATACAATAAAAAATGTTACAAAAAAATACTTATATTGAATATTTTGATACCCATTCTTCCCAGCATATGTAAAAAACTTTCAACTCATATCTATTTTTGAAAATATTTATAGAAATCTGTAAGCTTTAGCAACACACACTTTTACGCTTCATTATAAGAAAAAATAGAATTCAAAGGGATAACAGGTATTTCATATTACATACAATATAGTAATAGCAAACTTACTGGCAGTTTTCATTCATTTCAGCACTATGAATAATGAAGCTTCTTTAATAACTCTAAAATCAGTGGACAAATGACATCAAAATAGCTTGTTCTCATTTATTCTACAATTTAAGTTATGGAAAAAGTTTGAACAGTTCAACAAACACTTATCAACATATTTGACCAATAAATATAACTCAACTATTTCTTGTTCCACTGAGCATAAACTAACAAGGACTTACTTTCAGCAAGTTAGGTTGTATCATGGTGGTCTTCTTTATTTCATTGACAAGTCTTTGGGCAAGCAAGAGGTCATCATACTGATTATAAACCCAGGATGGCCAAGGTGTCAACCATGCATTTCTTCCCCTTACAAGCCAGCTGTTTGCTGTCCTCACAGTTACTAGAAAAAAAAGAAGAAGAAAAAAAAGTTGATTCATCAATCTTCTCTTCTAAATGTTATCAACAAATTTCTACTCAAACAACTCTCTGCTTTACTAATGTGGTTCCCTTCACTGTACGTGGATTTATGAATAACATCTTTCACTGTAAACCTTACCTAATTCACGAGAATGTGCAACATAGGGCTTGTCTTCTTGTGGGCGAGGTAGCGTAAGTTTGTCTAGTGATCGAAGACGCACCATCTCAAAAGGGCATTCCATTCGGATCTCTGGTAAGATCTTTACTCTTGCAACAATTAATCTTGCAATAAGAAAAGCAAAAATTACCATTTTCATATTTATTTTTTCTCTCACTCTCTAATCCTATATTTCTTAGTGAGTGAAGGAAGGAGAGAAGAGAGAGATAAGATTCCAACCTATACTTACCCACTTGTCTCTTGTCTTGTAGACATAACCCTGAACCTTTGCCTCCCTTTTGCCTTAATGGTCAGGGCTCCAGTAAGCTCCTCTTCTTGGTACTCATATATCTCAGCTGTGGTGCCATAGCGTGCCATCTCAGAGTTTCCATCTTGGTTGAGTCTAAAAAGGAACAGAAAGTGGTTACTGTACACATACACACAGATTTAAATGCATTTGTACATACATACATAAACATGAACATACACACAATCACAATCGCAATCACAATCACAATCACACACACACACACACACATACACATACACACACACACACACACACACAAATATACAGCCACACACACATATACAGAAAGACAGACAGACAGATGTACGCATGCATGCACGCACACGCACACGCACACACACACACAATCTGTATGTCAAATTTGTGGTACACAGCATTGTGTAAAATATAGAAGAATTGAATATGAATCCTAAATCTTAAACTTAACCCACTGCTGATAGGTGGACTATATATACATGCTGTGTACTAAACATGTGTGTACTAAACAGCCGGTTGCTTGTTTGGCCACTACTACAATGATATAAAACCTATAGTGCTTGGTGAGAGGTCCAGTTTGGCCCATGAAGCTCCTGTAGTATTGGGTTAAGCATAAGAATACAGGAAATATAAAAAAGGAAATGAAGAAAAAGAACATGAATACACTTTACTTGGTGTGAACAATGCCAAATGTGCGGTCCTTGGCAATGACGTTTCGCAACATGGACACATGTAGGGGATGGAAGATGGTCATAGGAAGAGTCTGTGTGGGTATGAGCACAAGGTTCATGAGGGAGTTGTGCAGTAGCAGAGGTATTGTCACGTAGTCATTTTCATCTTGGACTGTGCGGCCCCTGAGTTCCTGGGTTTCACCAAGGTACTGAAAAATGCAAGTGAGACTGTATCCACTACACTTCATAAAACCCCTGGCTGGTGTGTGATTTATTTACTCATTAACCATAAATATAAAATCTGCATAAGCTATGTGACTACTCAACATTATATATCATTTGTGAAGAATAGGATACAAATAATATACTAGTAATAAAGAATTTCACTTAGCTATGACAGACTGCTCTGAACAGTATACAGAAATAGAATATTCAGAAGAATGAAAGTGATTATGACAAACTGCCAATACTAACAACATGTCTGGAAGGGAGTGTTGCATCAAACTGTTCTCCATTGTCCTCTCCACCACTGCCATTGCCCCCATCGGATTCCTCACAACTCTCATACTGTGCCCAACTGTCTTCATCTGAAACTAACACTCCGTGCTGTACTAAATATTTTTTGAGCCTTATACTTAAAGGAAAAAAAGAAAAAATGTCATCTTTAAACATACACATATAATTCTCTGCCCAAAATAACTGTAAATATGTTGAGTATCTTGGTATACAGTCATCTCAAAATCTGTATCGTAAACCCATTTGTATTGTGTGATTTATATAATTCAAAACTGCCAGAACAGAATGACCAGAAAATCTATGATCAGTTGAACATATGGTCATACTAATGAACTTTCATAGACACTAATGAAAAACATAAAAAAAGAACCCTTACATACCAGGATCTATAGGCATAGGGATTAATGTAAATATATTACATAAAAGGAAACACTACAAAAGTAAAAAACAGGAAAAAACATCATATTTTCTTCAATAAGGTTTAAAGTATTTGTGACACTCTTGGAATGGCATAGCTATCAGAATACCTATATCAAATTTATACAAAATGTGTCTCCAATCTGTAGCTTTTTCATGGCATATTTATATATTCATGGGAAAGTTTGCCTCAGGGTTGGTATGAAAAATATGTCAGAGGCATATCTATATTTTTTTCATAAACTGTAGAAAATACATTGGAAAGAAAATAGATGGATAGTAACTGCACACCTAAGCATCTATCAGAATAGATAACATTGGGATTATGAAAAAGGATACATAAAGAAATGTTATATGTACATATTTCCAAAAAGACAGCATAAGGAATAGGCTGATTTTGTTAAACTCTACTGTTTTCACACTAGACTAATTAAAAGATTTCAAATGAGTGTACACCTAATGTGTGTCCATGATACCATAATACAAACATCACTTTTTCTCTCTGTGAAAAGAAACAGATTTTCAATAATAGCCTCAGGGATGGCAAGCATACACCTACAACATGTATATTCTAGAAAGATAAAATTGGCAACTTATTGTCAAATAAAAAAACAGTCTAATTTTGATCTTAATAGAGGACTGCTTGTCTTCCTTGAGAGCTGTAAGGGCGGAAGCCACAGTGATCACTTGATAAAGTGTTATTGTCATGAAGTAGAGTTATAGGAATAAAAATCACACATATTTAATGTACACTTGGTAACTACAAATGACACATTGTCAATCAAATGGCCTCCATGCCTCTTAAGAGTGTGCCAATAAAAGCCAACAAACCTTAACCACATGTTTCCAGGTAAGACAGAGCTTGTACACCTCCCAGAGAATTTGCATCAAAACAGAAATCCGTCTAAACACTATATTGCAAGAACAAATTAGGGAGAGTCTGAGCACCATTGATGCATCAGCAGTTACTGGCTGATCTTTTGTTAGTTGTCATGGAAGTTCAATAAAATGTTTCTACTGACTACAGAGAGCAGTCTCTAGCAATCACATAGGGGTCTCTGGTATATGGAGGTAATAGACTGGTATATAAATTTCTGGGATAGGTTCAAATCTTAAATTCCATTCAAATTTGTTATCAATGGACTCCATTCAATGTCTGCTAACCAAATATAGCAGTAATAGCCTGTGGAATAAAAAAATGAGCATAAAATTTACTTCTGAAAACTCCTTTAACAAGATGGGTCCTTTCCAATGCACACACGGACTAAAATCCTTCAGGGATAATACACCCTGCGATCACTTATGCATTGCTATTTCTGCTGTTTTGCCATTTTCCAAAGTATATATCTCATTTGCTATGCTGTATCTAGGCCATTTTCATTGAGCAGACTCAACATTATCAACCCAGGTAGTTTACAATTTTTGAAAAAAAAGAGAGAGAAAAAAAAAGACAATAAGCAACATTGTGTCATCTCTTATATTTTCATGTTAGGTAATCTTCCGTGACGCACACTACACCTCTGGTAACGGCAAGTAAGAATAGGTTCCTGAGGTATGGACATAATGTCCTCCCTAGTGATGACCCTCTCCCATGCAAGGGTGAAGGATAGTAAACTTCACCCTCATGGACCATTGGAAATCCTGTAGCTAGCAGCTCATGACAACATTCGAACAATGTGCACTTTGGTATCCAACACGAGACATCACATTTAGTTCGTTTTGTGATAAAGGTCAAAATGACAGGTGTAGTAAAAAATGGCAGTAGATTTGGTTAATTTTCCGAATATGACAATGGGGTCTTCTTTTACAATATTTAGTTGTTTTTTTTCGTGCTCTATCTCATCGCGTATCTCCGTTATTTTCGATTTCCGCACCTTTTGCCATAGATGAAAAGTGTCTTAGTTTTCGTCAAGGTATCCACTCCACACACTTATTTTACTGTACTTTTTGTGTGACATGCGCGGAAAATTTTCCGTAGATTTGTATTAGACAAGTGACATTCATTGATATAAATTAAAATTTCATTGTGTAAGATTTTATCATAATGACTGGGGGGGGGTATGTTAGATATGTATGGATTACAGCAAATATAAAAACAATATTAATTAAAGGGTATTTAGATAACTTACTGGGGGTACACACTGCTACCTATGGCCTTTCCAGGAAGCTCATAGCATTCAAGTCTATAAGCTTATGATACTGACGAATGTACATAGTGTGGCCATCTTAGTTAGAATTGCCTCCTGCCATTCCCTGAGGATAGGCCTTCTTGGGTCTAGTAATATTGCTATTGTTGACTAGCACCAACTAAAACCATTATAAATGCACACTAGACATTATCAAGAACCCTTAAGGTATTTATTACCGAGAGTGACTCACCCTCCAGAGACAAGTCCCAAGACCAGGGTATCGTGTGAACCCAAGTCCAAACTTTCCCTATACCCAAACCTAAACCTTCCTACCTTCTGCTCATTCCCTAGACAGGAAGCCCCTCTTTACCCCTCCTTTATCAGCACTCTGGCCCAACTTACAAAAAATGCGACATTGAGAACTCTGGCTGTGTGATAGGGTGTTGTGGACTTAGTCTGAATGGTGGAATGTAGCGGATATTTTTGTCATTTTGTGGTCGGTATGAAGCCAGACCAGCTGTACCGGTGTTGTTTATGACACTAATTCTTATGCTCCATCAGATGGCAGTGTCCATTTCCCTCTATCTCTGTGCGTCGCTCTCAGTAACATTAACCCATTACCCATCCTCAGATACCAAAGGTAGATTGATATAACTAAAATCGCTTTTTGTGTGATCCAGGCGCGTTTGACTTATGGGCACATATACTGAAGATGCATCCTGGAGATTTTTGCCCAACAGAGAACCAATGGTGAAAGTTTATAGCCTGACTCTTGCTTACAAATAACAGTAACAAGTGTGTGATATGACACCAAAGACAACTTTGTGGAGTGGGTTGGAATATAAACAAAAGCAGCAAAACAAAGAAACCTTTTGCTTACTTTCCTCAATTTCCACCTCCTCCATCAGGACCAACTCCTGCGGCAGCTCCTCTTCGTCCATCACGAGCAAGGGCGGCGCCCCCTGGCCCTGAGGAGGGGGTCCATGGCCACCTCGGGCCACGTCCTCCTCGATGGCCTCGACCTCCTGCCCGCGGCCGCCTCCTCCTGCGCCGCCTTCAGCTCCCCCTCGACCAATGTCACCCTCCACCTCCTCCTCCATATTTTCCGCACGATCTTCCTGGCCATGTCCGTCATCCCTGTCAGCCATGGATCTATTTCACTGGCCCGAACTCGCCCAAAGCCGAAATGTCGAAGTTTCTTGCCCCCGACTGTGGCGAAGGTTTATTGCGGGTCGCTTGCGCTCCGGACGCGTCGAGGCCCGTTTTCTGTGGCCGAAGGGGGACTTCTGTAGAAATGCGGAAAATGGACAAGGGTGAAGGCACGGTTGGCATTTTCTACGCACGCATTTCTTTCTATTTCTTTTCTTGCTATTTCTTTCACATCCAGTACTATTGACAACAGTTTAGCTAGTGGATAAAATTAATTGCTAAGCTATATCTAGCAAATGGCAGACTAAAAATGGATTGTTTATAGAAGCATACGTAGTTACTGATAATATAAAACACATGGATAAGTGTACTGAATTTACTCAGTGACTTGTGATAGCTTTTCAAACAGACGATTAAGAGGACCGTCCGGACCTAGAGGTCGAGAATCGGG
The DNA here is from genome assembly GCF_019202785.1 of Penaeus chinensis. NCBI lineage: Eukaryota > Metazoa > Arthropoda > Malacostraca > Decapoda > Penaeidae > Penaeus > Penaeus chinensis. The sequence continues at coordinate 13,479,866 of NC_061854.1, forward strand.
GTTATAGACGACTGAGACTCGCGCTTTTATAGAAAATCCCAAATTTCATCTCTAAATAATATTCCAACAGAAATCATTAAAGAAAAATCTACATATTTCAGTTTTTTTTCTCGATTTTTAGAATATAAAAAATGTAATTCTCCAGTACTTGTTATCTATGTCACTTTTTTGCATGGAGCAAAAGCCAAAGTCGATGCATCTTGCTGAGACGAAATGCTGTTAAAGCAACTTGTATTGTCTGTTTTCGTTATTTAGCACTTGAGAAATCTCTCCTGTATTAAATATTTGTTCTTATTGTCATATAATGGCAGGGTTACATAGGTAGTAGCGCGTATTAATTAAATTGGCTTCAAAATCCGTGCTTTTGTTTAATATTTTATTCTAAAAAGAAATTTTGAGATTTTGAGGTCAATCCCTCTACACAGTTTTTTTTCCCACCATGAATAATTGGTTGTAGAAAAGATGAGTTCTACATTCACCCGGCAGATGAGCAGCATTCATTAGTAACCGGACAGTATTCTTTACTGTCGTTTCGTTGCCGCCGGGCACCAGTTCTAGAATAATCTGAAAAAATAAAAAAACATAAAATTCAAAGATTGTTTGTAGTTGAGCGTTCGGATACCACGCAACTGTCGTTCAGCATCGCCCAGCTCATCCAGTTTTACACAAGAGATAAAACGAGTCACATCAGCTGTTGGGGAAGGAGGTACCTTATCGTGGGAACTTTACTGTTGCATTGAAAACGTTTAGAAGGTCTTTTGAACGCTCATCATAAGGCAACCAACATTTTTAGTCAAATCGCCGACATTTTAAGTTATATTGGATACAGCTGATGATATCTGATCTAACAAAATTCGTCGAATATACTCTCCGATGCGGAATTTAGGAGGAATGGACAAAAGGATACACATGTGTGCATACATATGCACGAGAGCTGTGTAGTATCG
>NC_061854.1:13493312-13505812 GCF_019202785.1 Penaeus chinensis
ATTAAAACAATAGTGAGGGGGCGCCCGGGATTGAACCAGGGACCTCTCGATCTGCAGTCGAATGCTCTACCACTGAGCTACACCCCCATTCAAATATTATCTGTTAGATTATATTAACGTCTCTAAGACGCACACAAGCACATGCACACACACACACACATACACACACGTGTGGAATTCATGTTGAACAAATTGCAAATAGAACAATGAAGGGAAGTACATATATATACTTGTACACACACGCACATGCAGACATACACACACGCACGCTCACATACACACACACATGTTTTGACTCCCACACTACACTTTTATGGGTCCCTTGCCAGTGGGTACTAGAATATATTATCCGGATAATCAAACGTACATTGGTGTTATTACCATGAGAAGAAAAATCGCACCTCCTGGCGTGAAGTACCAAGTATAGGTTTAGGATTTCTTCAGTACCGGTCCAAGAATCTCAGGGAATATCGGTTCATCACCAGCAATTCCTTCCAGAGATCCTGCACTGGAGCATCCCTGTCAAACAGTAATTACCCTAATGATGTGAATGCCGCAAAATGCTCTAACATTATTGTATTCTAACATCAGATTTGTCAAGCTGTTTCGAAGAGGCAAGCAACTTCAACCTCATGCAACACAGTACTGGCCCTCCGGGTATGAGACCGGAGGGCAAGTACTAAACCAAATATGGTACGCGACCCACTAAAAGGAGTGTGCAACTAGGATCTAACTAGCTCCAAACACATCATCTATCTACTCATAAGTAATGATATCGAGGTTTCACACACACTCCCAGTGGGCACTCGGTGGAAATTGATTTAGAAATTCGAAACCGAAGTCAGATATACTGAGGTATATATATGAATAATGGAATATATATTAATTCATACGTACACACACGAACACACACACACACATATATATATATATATATACATATATATATATATATATATATATATATATGTATGAATGTATGAATAAATGCTAAATACAACTTGCCCATTCCATTAGTTGTGTGGGGGTGTAGCTCAGTGGTAGAGCATTCGACTGCAGATCGAGAGGTCCCCGGTTCAATCCCAGGCGCCCCCTCTAACGCGAATTTAATTGTGTTCCATTAAAATCGGCCAGTGCCTGAATGATTCTGTGAAGACATTTTGTTTTATTAAGAATTTGGTAACAGGAGATATAATGCTTGAATAGATGTATGTAATATGTATGTATGCACACACATGCATATGTATATAAATATATATATATATATATATATATATATATATATATATTTCCCCTACGACACCTGCGTTTCCCTTCTCAAGGCGATATGTCGTCTTCTCGCCGTGAGATCGGGCTCAAGCCAACAGTAGAAGCGCAGGTATTTTTACGACTGCCGCGACGGGGAATTGAACTCGGGACCATGAGGGTCGGTGTCCAGTGCTCTAACCATATATATATACATATATGTGTGTATGTATGTATATATAGTTGAAAAATCCACAATGCGAAAACTAGATTTCTTAGGATGAAATCCACCTGGATTATAAAGGAGAGAGGAGAGGCAACGCGGAAATACTGGTGAGGACAGACGAACGGAAGCAAAGGGAGGTCAGGTCAGGTCGGAGGATCGGGCGGACTATGCGCAGGGTGGCCGACATAAGGGAGAAGGCGGAGGATGTGGGAAGCGAGGAGACTGTCGGCAGGAGAAAAGCTGCTGTTCAAGGTGAAATTAGGTAGCAGCATAATAACTCTCTGAATCCTTTCTCTAGCTATTTTTTCGCTTATATTTGCTCGTGCTTTTGTTTCTATTTTCTTTCTTTCTTATTTATCATCTCTTCTTTCCTCCTTTCGTCTCTTGTCTCTGTTTCACTCCGCCCCCACCCTCTCTCTCTCTCTTTCTCACTCTCTCTCACTCTCTCTCTCTCTCTCTGTGTTCCTTCTTGAAAGTGAAGTGAAATGTTATTGCTGCTTTAAGACTTTATTTGTACAGGAGTGTAGTAGGTGGGATACAGAGGACAGGCAAAGCAGCCCGTCTCGCTGTGGCGAGCAGTCTCTCTGGACTGCTCAGAAATCTCTATGAACAAACCTCGTTTTGGAACATTTCATAATGGAAAACATGAAAAAATTTGAATGAACATAAAAGTCCGATATATATGGTCACAAGGTGGTTTCGTGGTGAAGGAACAAGGGTACCTTATATACAGTTGTATGTAAGAAGAGTTATGCTGTTTACAAGACTAAAAAGCTTCGTGATAAGGAGACAAATAATGCTGAGTATTCAGAAAACAGAAAGACATTTGAATATTGATAAAAATAGATATAACATACTTAGTGATTCAGAATAAGCATTTTCTAACGAACAAGATAGTGTCCAAGTTTCACTACCATTGAATAAATCTGGCAGTATCAGGGCCTTGAAAACACGTAACTTGGTCCTTCTGCACATGTACCGACATCTCCAAATACTCTTGTCAAGAAATTTCATGACCCCTGCCGCCAGGCCAATCCGTCTACTGACTTCTTGGTCTGACAGCCCAGAGTCGTGAACTGCACTACCGAGGTATATAAAGCTCTTTGACTTCGATGTTTTCACCGCAAGCACGTACCGATTGGACAGGGTCTCCTAGCAGGCCCCCAAAATCCTGGATCTTGGTCTTGGTCCAGGAGACCTTTAGCCCCAGGGGCTTTGCTTCATTGCTAAATGCATCAAGAGCCGCCTCTAGGGTTTCCAGAGATTCAGAGAGCATGGTAACATCATCAGCAAAGTCAAGGTCTGTAACCTTGATATTGCCCAAAGTTGCTCCACAGTGACTTTGGACAGTGGCTCTACCCAGTATCCAATCCATGCAAGTGTTGAAAAGTGTTGGTGCAAGAACACAGCCTTGCCTCACACCTGAACTAACAGGGAAGAAGCTCGACAAGCCACCACCACACTTTACAGCACTTTCAGTGCCTGTATACAGGTTTGCTATTAGTCCAATAATCCTTGTTGGAATTCCTCTTAGTCTCAGGATCTCCCAGAGAGATTCGCGATGCACCGTGTCAAACGCCTTCTTGAGATCGATGTAGGCTGCGAGCAGCCCACGTCCGAACTCACGACGGCGCTCTATAATGATTCGAAGCGCCAGGATGCGGTCTATTGTGGAATTACCAGGAGTGAATCCAGATTGCTCCGGCCTTTGGTGCCTTAACAGTTGGTCCCTGATACGTCTCAGTAAGATGTGTGCGAGTAGTGTAATGCCTCGGTGATTGCTGCAGTCCCACCGATCCCCTTTCTCCTTCCAGAGAGGGATGACCACACCCCTCAGCAGGTCAAGGGGAAAGGTACTTGTCTGCCAGAAGGCAGACAGGACTGCATGCAAGCCCCTTGCCATAGGTTCTCCACCAGCCTTTTACAATTCGGCTGGGATGCCACAAACACCTGCTGCTTTACCACTCTTCAGCTTGGAGATCGCCCCCCTGATTTCGATCAGGGAGGGTGGATCCTCGCTGATGGGTTGGTCTGGCAGAGGAGTCTCAACATTATCCGCTACATGTTAACTGTTGGTGGATCAACCTTATACAACTGCTCAAAATACTCAGCCCAACTCACACGCACCCCATCAGGATCTGAGATTATCTGGCCACTTGCTGAGCGGACTGCAGTTGTCTGTGAGGAGGGCTTGGAGTTCAGCTTTCTCAGAGCTTGGTAGGCAGGACGAAGGTCATTTACTAGGAAATGGCTTTCGACCTCCTCTGCAAGACTACTGATAAACTGTTCCTTAACCTTTCTCAACAGTGACCTAGTCCTACGCACCAGAGAGCGGTGCAAGTTGCGATCCCCTGACAATCGAGCCGCAGGACAAGCATCTGTGGCTTCCAGTGTCTCCTGCGAGATGGAATTCTGTCTTGTTCTTGGGCGTTCACCAATGGATTCCTGAGCTGCATCAAGCATTTCACGTTTGAAGGTATCCCACATAAGAACAGGGTCTGTCAGGCCCTCGAGTGCTGTGAGACGACCAGAGATAGCCTCGGCAAACCCCCGGGTACACTCGCCCTCCCTCAATCTGTCCAAATGAAACACCCTAGGGTGTTCATTTGGGCGACTGGGGGTTCTAAAGTGGACCCAGAGAGTAGCCACAACTAATCTATGATCAGTTCCACAGAACATCTGTCTACCACAGATGCAAGTTTGGTGTAAAACATCTCTTTCACTTCAAGTTTATATACATCCGTAGGAGCGTATACAGCAACAAGAGACATGAAGCCAAATGAAAGCTTCAGTCTCAATACCATGATATGCTCATCGACTGGAGTGACCTCAACTACCGAGGGTTGAAGTCTGCTGGAGATGGCTATGGCTACTCCCTGGAGATGGTGGCCATCGCAGCGGCCCGTCCAGTAGTAGGTGTAGCCACCCACACTAATCGTGCCGCTGCCAGGTCTTCTCACCTCCGAGAGAGCTGCCACCTCAACTCTCAGCTGCTTCAATTCCCTCGATAGTAGTGGTAACCGATCGTCCTGTCCCAGGGAACAGACGTTCCCACCCTGACAGTCCGCCTGAGGTCTAACCTCGGGCAGTCACTCCGGGTGGATGCCACCTCTGCCACCCCTACCGACGCCGCCCCATATATAAGGAGGTTGGCTGTTTGCAGGCCCCATAATCCGCCTGCAGGGCTCCCTGGGGCTTTCCCTTACAAGCATCACGCCAGGTTGGCGGCTCTGGGACCCAGCTGGGATGGGGGGTAACCCCCCCTCCCCACCCGAGTCCCAGCGCTCGCCAACCCAGAGGGACCCACAGCCCGCCGTACTTGCTGGGTGGGAGGGACTTCAGCACTCCCCCCCGGGGGGTCGACTGGCAAGGACTGCCTCCCCACAGCCGCCCATTAACCCCAGGGGGCGCGGGGGCAGGAGTTAGTATGAAGCCAGGGCGTATCCACACGCCGGTGGGCCATGGCTCCGTACCTTTAGGGCCTCCTGCTGTTCAAGAGCCTCCACAGTTCAGCCTAGGACCGCAAGGTACCTAGTTTCCATGGGTGGCCACGAGGAGGTACTGCAGAAGTCTTGATGATGGAGAGGCTATGAGCTGGCAGGGGAGTCTTATGCATAGCTGCTCCCTTTTTCGCACCAGGCTAGCCAGCGGTGGCAGCTGAAAGCGGGAAGGCATGCAAGCACTTAATGCTAACTAGGCTACCACACCATCACTTCACATCACCCCGAGCATGAAGCACCAACCCATTATACACATATATATACACACACATATACCCATACATACACACACACATGTATATATAATATATATATATATATATATATATATATATATATATATATATATATATTTATATTTATATCTGTATATCATATGTTTATATATATATCCTTCTTTCTCTTTATATATATATATATATATATATATATATATATATATATATATATATATTGCAAGCATGTGAGTGTGTGTGTGCATTCATGTACACGCACATCGTTCCCGCGCGCGCGCGTCAGCATGTATACGGATTTGCTAAAGTTGGCTAAATTAAACCTAGAAACGGGGGTGTATGTAACAAGGTCGAATAACGATATATACATACATATATATACATATACATACATATATATATATATATATATATATATATATATATATAATGGCTGTGTTCAACAGATAATTCATTGCGAGTTTCACTGTGGATTTGGTACTGTATATGGTACTGTACATACTGCACAAATGTGTGTGTGTGTTTGTTTAGCTACCAAATCCGCAATAAAACACACACAAAGAGTTCTCTGTTGCACACAGCAAAGATATAGTCAAACTCACAGATTCACTCAGACACTTAGGTACTGAAGGCAAATCCTTCTGGCTAGTGTATACTGTACATCATTAAAAACAATAGTGAGGGGGCACCCGGGATTGAACCAGGGACCTCTCGATCTGCAGTCGAATGCTCTACCACTGAGCTACACCCCCCATGTAAAGATATCTATTAGATTGTATTAACGTCTCTAACACACACACACACATGCGCACACACCCACACACACACACATACACGTACACACACACACACACACGTTTTGATTCCCACACTCCCCTTTTATGGGTCCCTTGCCAGTGGGTACTAGAATATCGATTCATACATATCTACTCTGTCTTATTTGGATAATCAAACGTACATTGGGTGTTATTACCATGAGAAGGAAAGTCGCACGTCCTGGCGTGAAGTACCAAGTATAGGTTTGGGATTTCTTCAGTGCCGGTCCAAGAATCTCAGGGAAAATCGGCTCACCACCAGCAATTCCTTCCAGAGATCCTGCACTGGAGAATCCCTGTCAAACAGTAATTACCCTAATGATGTGAATGCCGCAAAATGCTCTAACATTTTTGTATTTTAACATCAGATTCGTCAAGCTGTTTCGAAGAGGCAAGCAAATTCAACCTCATGCAATACAGTACTGGCCCTTCGGGTATGAGACCGGAGGGCCAGTACTAAACCAATTATGCCACACGACCCACTAAAAGGAGTGTGCAACTAGGATCTAACTAGCTCCATGCCCATTATCTATCTACTTATACATGAGTAATGATAGCGAGGTTTCACACACACTCCCAGTGGGCACTCGGTGGAAATTGATTTAGAAATTCGAAACCGAAGTCAGATATACTGAGGTGTATATATATGAAAGATGGAATATATATATTAATGTTTACGTACACACACGCACACACACACACACATATATATATGTATGAATGTATGAACAAAAGCTAAATACAACTTGCCCATTCCTTAAGGTGTGTGGGGGTGTAGCTCAGTGGTAGAGCATTCGACTGCAGATCGAGAGTTCCCCAGTTCAATCCCGGGCGCCCCCTCTAACGCGAATTTAATTGTGTTCAATTAAAATCGGCCAGTGTGTATAAGTGACTGAATGATTCTGTGAAGACATTTTGTTTTATTAAGAATTTGGTAATAGGAGATATAATGCTTGAATAGATGTATGTAATATGTATGTATGCACACACACATGCATATATATATACATATATATATACATATATATGTATATATATTTCCCCTACGACACCTGCGTTTCCCTTCTGAAGGCGATGCCGTCTTCTCGCCGTGAGATCGGGCTCAAGCCAGTAGTAGGAGGGCAGGTATTTTTACGACTGCCGCGACGTGGAATTGAACGCTGGACCATGAGGGTCGGAGTCCCGTGCTCTAACCATATACATATATTTATTTATACATATATGTGTGTGTGCATGTATGTATATATAGTTGAAAACCCCACAATGCGAAAACTAGATTTCATAGGATGGAATCCACCTGGATTGTAATGGAGAGAGGAGAGGCAACGCGGAAATACTGGTGAGGACAGACGAACGGAAGCAAAGGGAGGTCAGGTCAGGTCGGAGGATCAGGCGGACTATGCGCAGGGTGGCCGGAATAAGGGAGAAGGCAGAAGATGTGGGAAGCGAGGAGACTGTCGGCAGGAGAAAAGCTGCTGTTCAAGGTGAAATTAGGCAGCAGCTTAAGCTTAATAACTCTGTATCCTTTCTCTAGCAATTTTTTCACTTATATTTCCTCGTGCTTTTGTTCCTATTTTTTTTCTTTCTTATTTTCCATCTCTTCTTTCCTCTTTTCGTCTTTTGTCTCTGTTTCACTCCGCCCCCACCCTCTCTCTCTCTGTGTTCCTTCTTCCCTCCCTCCCTCTTTCCTCCCCCCCTCCCCCTTTCCTTCTCTCCCTCCCTCCCCCTCTCCCCCTTTCCTTCCCTTCCTCCCTCCCTCCTCCCTTGCCTCCCTCCTCCCTTCCCTCCCTCCCTCCTCCCTTGCCTCCCTCCTCCCTTCCCTCCCTTCCTCCTTCCTTCCCTCCCTCCCTCCCTTTCTCTCTCTCCACTCCCATTTGCTCCCTTGGCACGCAGCACCACCAGCAACGAGAGGCTGAGTCTGGGGTATCATCTCGCACTCAGTTAAACATCCTATGGAGAATATAGTTTTATTTCACCTGGAGCGACATCCCCTCCTCCCCTACTGCTCCTTTTTCCTTCTCCCCCTCTTCCTTCTCCCTCTCTCCCGTTCTTCTTCTTCCACCTTCTTCTGCTGGCTTTCCTCTTCCTCCTCTCCCTCCTTCCTCTCTCCTCTCTTCCTCCTCTCCCTCATTCCTCTCTCCTCTCTTCTTTCTCCCCTTCTCCAGGTCTCTCTCTTGGAGGAAAAGGAGGAGGAGAAGGAGGAGTGTGATGTATTAGTGGTGGTGGACTTATCCTCTCTCTGGTATGGTACTGCCGATTGGTTCTTGAAAGTGAAGTGAAATGTTGTCGCTGCTTTAAGACTTTATTTGTAGTAGTAGGTGGGATACAGAGGACAGGCAAAGCAGGGGCGTCCAGGGAAGAGCGGGCGACCTCAGAAATCTCTATTAACAAACTTCGTTTTAGAACATTTCTTAATGGAAAACATGAAAGAATTTGAATGAACATAAAAGTCCGATACATATGGTCACATGGTAGTTTCGTGGTAAAGAATCAAGGATACCTTATATACACAGTTGTAAGTAAGAAGAGTTATGGTGTTTACAAGAATAAAAAGCTTCGTGAGAAGGAGACAAATAATGCTGAGTATTGAGAAAACATAAAGACATTTGAATATCGATAAAAAAACGATAACATACTTAGTGATTCAGAATAAGCATTTTCTAACGAACATTTTGAGAATAAACAAGACATAGTTATACACAGAGACAACAGAATAATAGCATGAGAATTGTTCACGAGCAATACGGGTTGAATTAGCGTGTTCTGAGGTCACTTTGTCAACATAATGGGTGTAGACCTGTTGGAGTCGGCTGAGGACAGTGGAATTACTGAGATAAGGAACACATGGCTTTTCTGGTATGTGAGACGAAAGAGATCACGAGAGCAGGTCACTAGAAGGAGAAGGATGAGGATGAGGAGAAGTAGAAGAAGAAGGCGATGGAGGAGGAGGAGAAGAGTAGGAGGAGAGGAAGGAGGAGGAGAAGAAGGAGGAAGAAGAGGAGAAGGAAGAGAAGGAGGAGGAGGAGAAGGTGGAGGTGGAGGAGGAGGTGGAGGAGAAGGAGGAGGAGAAGGAGGAGGAGAAGGAGGAGGAGAAGGAGGAGGAGAAGGAGGAGGAGGAGGAGGAGAAGAAGAAGGAGGAGTAGGAGGAGGAGGAGGAAGAAAAGGAGGAGGAGAAGTAGAAGAAGGAGGAGGGGGAGAAGGAGGAGGAGGAGGAGGAGGAGGAGAAGGTGGAGGTGGAGGAGGAGGTAGAGGAGAAGGAGGAGGAGAAGGAAGAGGAGGAGGAGGAGGAGGAGGAGAAGGAGAAGGACGAGAATGAGGGGGTTAGGGAGGAGGAGGAGGAAAAAGAAAAGAAGCAATAGGGAGGGAGGGGGAGAAGGAGGAGGAAGAAGAAAAGGAGAAAAAAGAGGAGGAGGAGAAAGAAGAAGAAAAGAAGAAAAAGAGGGGGAGGAGGAGGAAGAGGAGAAGGAGGAGGAGGAAGAAGAAAAAGAGGGGGAGGAGGAGGAGAAGAAGAAGAAAAGAGGAAAAAGAGGGGGAGGAGGAGGAAGAGGAGAAGAAGGAGGAGGAAGAAGAAAAAGAGGGGGAGGAGGAGGAGGGGGAGGAGGAGGAGAAGGAAGAGAAGGAGGAGGAGGAGGAGGAGAAGAAGGAGGAGCAGGAGGAGGAGAAGGTGGGTGTGAGGGGAGGAGGAGGAGGTGGAGGAGAAGGAGGATTGGAAGAAGGAGGAGGAGGAGGAGAAGAATGAGGGTGTTAGGGAGGAGGAGGAGGAATAGGGAGGAGGAGGAGGAGGAAGAAAAGAAGAAAAAGAGGAGGAGGAGTAGGAAAAGGAAGAGGAAGAGGAGGAGAAGGAGGAGAAGGGTGTAGAGGTGGAAGAGGAAGAGGAATAGGTGAAAAGGATGAAACGATTAACCGTTTTTTTTTTGTTTGTTTTTTCGCATCTTCCCTGCCTTCTCTCTTTATTTTCCTCTATTCCTCCCTGTTCCTTACTCTTTCTTTTTTAGAGCCGTCTGTCTCCCGACCTCTTTGCAACTATCTTTATATCTATTATTAATTTTTCACACACACACACACACACACACACACACACACACACACACACAGACACATACACACCGGTGTGTGTATATCTATATATTTATATATATATATATATATTTATATATATATATATATATATTTATGTATATACTTATATTATATATATATATATATATATATATATATATATATATATATATATGTATGTGTGTGTGTGTATGTGTGTGTTTGCGTATGTGTGTATACGGTATTTCAAAAAAACTAAGACATATTTATATATATATATATATATATATATATATATATATATATAAAGAGAGAGAGAGAGATCAAGGAGAAGCATAATCCCCTTTTTTATATATATACATATATACATATATATGTATAAATATACACATATATATCATATGTTTATATATACATATATATATACACATATATACACACACACACATGTACACATACATACACACACACATATATATATGTATGATATTTATATATATATATATTTATATATATATATTATATGTTTATATATACATATCCTTCTTTCTTTATATATATATATATATATATATATATATATATATATATATATATTGCAAGCATGTGAGTGTGTGTGTGTGTGCATTCATGTACACGCACATCGTTCCCGCGCGCGCGCGTCAGCATGTGTACGGATTTGCTAAAGTTGGGTAAATTAAACCTAGATACGGGGTGAGTCTGTCGTATATGTAAAGGTAGAGAGATACAATGATATACATGCACATGCACACACACACACACACACACACGCATACAAACACACACAGACACACACACGCGCGCGCGCGCGCTCACACACACACACACACACACGCACAGAGACATGTGTATATATATATATGTATGCATATATACACACACACATATATAGAGACAGAGGGATAGAGAGGGAGAGAGAGAGACATGTCGTAAATGTGAAGGCAACGATTATCTTCATATCAGCTGACGTATCAGTTAACGTTAATCGTAAATCTAAGTCTCAACCTTTTTTTCATTGCTTTTTGGCCCGGTGATTTACATGTAATGAAGCAGATATGCTTTTATCCGCAAAACGGATATAAGATCAAATACTCCTAGTTCAGGTAACCACGATGTCTCACATATTGAGATCATACACTGCTGTACTATACTAAAATTCATACCCCCTGTATATACTATATTATAGCCCCATATATATATATATATATATATATATATATATATATATATATATATATATATATGCACACACACACACGACGGGGAATTGAACTCGGGACTATAAGGGTCGGAGACCAGTGCTCTAACCACTGGACCATCGCGACAGTCATATATATATATGTATAGATATGTATGTGTATATATATATATATATATATATATATGTGTGTAGGACCCATTTCACACACGGCCCATTTCAACACACACCTAGTCTATCCTCAAGGAGGCCCGCTAATGGATCTTGGGTGTTGCACATAACCCTTATAGCTAAAGGACTCTCTTGGGACCTCTCGTAGCAGACGTCCGCGGGCCTTCCGCCTCGTGACGTCCCCCCGTTTACACGATCACTTCCTTTCCTCCACACTTACTAGTACATCGCAACCTTTGTGAATTCCTAGTTAAATCTGTACAAGGAAGGGTCACCTGCGAGCGACAGACAGACGCTGCCCGGACCAGACCTCTGTCTGTTGTATTATACTCTTTCTCAAGAATAAACCGCTACAAGTTATCGAGAAGTCTGTTACACCTAACCACTACCCAAGATTTCTGCATCGTACCAGACGCGACTTGTCTACACTCTACCGTTATTCGGTCTCGTTACACACATACACATACATACATACATATATATATATACATATATATATACATACCTATATATATATATAATGGCTGTGTTAGACAGAAAATTCTTTGCGAGTTTCACTGTGGATTTAGTACTGTACATGGTACTTACTGTACATACTGCACAGATGTATGTGTGTGTTTGTGTGCTTGTTTAGCTACCAAATCCGCAATAAAACATTGACAAAGAGTTTTCTGTTGCACACAGCCAAGATATTGTCAAACTCACAGATTCATTCAGACACTTAGGTACTGAAGGCAAATCCATCTGGCTAGTGTATACTGTACATTATTAAAACAATAGTGAGGGGGCGCCCGGGATTGAACCGGGGACCTCTCGATCTGCAGTCGAATGCTCTACCACTGAGCTACACCCCCCATGTAAAGATATCTATTAGATTGTATTAACGTCTCTAACACACACACACACATGCGCACACACCCACACACACACACATACACGTACACACACACACACACACGTTTTGATTCCCACACTCCCCTTTTATGGGTCCCTTGCCAGTGGGTACTAGAATATCGATTCATACATATCTACTGTCTTATCTAGATAATCAAA